>NW_024070187.1:96457665-96643976 GCF_014754425.2 Oryx dammah | reverse complement strand
TCTCAGGCTCCGTCCTCCAGTCTGCGTGCCTGCCCTGCAGCCTGGCCGTCGGTCAGGACCCATCTCAGGCTCTGTCCTCCATAGGATGCAGCTTCTCCCGTTCCCATCCCCCGCCAGGCAGATGTATGTTCCGTCTCCTCTGGACTCCCACAGTGCTGTCTCTTTTTTTAAAATTAGTTTTTATTTTATTTGAGTACTTGTCTAATCTGCTCTGCTTGAATGTAATAATCTCTCTGAGCAAGTGTCTTGTACTGTAGTTTCCCTGGAACACTGTCCACAATGACATTTGTGTAGCAGTAAGGGTTGTAACAACACCAGTAACAATAATGGCTACTAACATGTATTGAGCACTTGCTGTTTGTTGAGCACTGTTCTAATAATTTTTCATAAATTAACATATTTAATCCTCTTACCCTGTAAGGGAGATACTATGCCTACACTGCAGGCGAGGATACAGGAAAGAGAACTTAAGTAGTGGGAAAGCAGCAGGATTGGGGTTTGAACCCCCCAAGTCTTAACTGATGACTTAGGAGACTATGTTCATTTTTTTTTTAATTTATTTTTTTATTGAAGTGTAGTTGAATTAATGGGACGATATTATTAACCTTCCGGCTATGCTGCCTTTTCGTAATACTCTGTAAATAATGAATTGTACAAGAATGATATTTTCTCTGGCTTGAAGATAAACACAGAGGTAGAAATAGATAGAACAGCATGGTAATCCACGCTACTGAATGGCAGTTTTTAATTTATGCATCATTTCATCTGACTGGATTTAGCAGTGAATCTACATAGCCTCCAAATACAGGTTGAAATATTTTCAGGAGAATATTTTAAACGACAGACAATCCTTCATAAAGCAGGCAGACTAGAGCTACCTTAGATATAAGTTCCCCAGTACATGGGTTAAAGAATTTTGAAAATAACTCTCTTGGTTAAAGATTTCCAAATAGGAAACCAGTGGAATTATTTAAGCTTTTTCATGAGGATATTCTGAAGGAACTAAGTATCTTAAATGTTTTAAAAAACTATTTTCTGCAAATAAACTGTCCTTTTCCTCCCTCCTTTTTTACAAAGCTAAACCAGTTGTTGTTAATACCACCCCAGTGCGGATGTCCGTCCCACTTGTCTCAGCGCAGACAGTCAAACAAGTGAGTGTCACGCCGCTTCTCTCCGTCTCTCCCAAACAGAAGTTTACCTGTAGAATGGAAAGTTAAGAAAAGATTTATTTATATATTTTTATTAAAGCAGAGTTGATATACAATATTATATGTTACAGGTGTACAGTATAGTGATTCACAGTTTGTAACAGTATACTCCATTTCTAGTTACTATAAAATGTTGGGTATATTCCCTGTGTTGTACAATTCCCTATATTGTACAACACAGCTTATTTCTGTTTAATGGTTTGGACCTTTTAATCCCCTAAGTCTAAGAGATTTCAACTGAATTGAGAAGCTATGAAATTTATTTTTGTGGTCCCTGATACACTGCCTTTCTTTGTAGGTTGTTCCAAAACCGATCAATCCAACTTCTCAGATAGTCACCACCAGCCAGCCACAGCAGCGGCTCATCATGCCTGCCACCCCACTGCCACAAATCCAGCCGAACCTCACGAACCTGCCACCAGGCACTGTGCTGGCGCCAGCCCCAGGAACAGGGAACGTGGGCTACGCAGTGCTTCCTGCTCAGTACGTGACTCAGGTATGGGCAGAAAATCCAGTCACTGCATTTCAAAAAGCTTACGTGTTTGTGTGTGCGTGCTCAGTCGACTGTTTGCTACCCCATGGACTGTAGCCCTCCGGGCTTCCCTGTCCATGGGATTCTCCAGGTGAGAATACTGGAGTGGGTTGTCATTTCCTCCTCCAGGGGATCTTCTCCACTCAGGGATTGAACCCACATCTCCTGCATTGGCAGGCAGGTTCTTTACCCCTGTGCCACCTGGGAAGTCTCCTTGGAAAAGTTAATCCGGTCTAAGATGTCTAGCATTGTCACATTCTAAAACTACTCAAAAACATGTAACTCAGTGTTAAGACTCTTTGCAAAACCGTGACATGTTAATAAAAACTTCCAAGTTTATTTTTATATATCTGTAGCATTTAGATATGTACATTGCAATTCAGGTATACAAGTCAGACAGTTTGGAGCTGAGAACAGTTTGGTGGGAGGGCAAGAGCATGTAGATAGAAGAGAAAGTAGGTTGAGTCAAGATGAGCCGTCCCAGTGAGTTTAGAAAAGGCTGTGACTGTAATGAAGAAGATGCCACTGACTTGTTCTTAGAAAATAGACTGTGAGATGTGTTTCCAGGTGACGTATCTGGTAGCGGTCTGTCCAGACCTGGTCATCTTTAGATGACAGCTGTAGATGGCATCTGGTTATCTTTGGCCTCAGAGCCACATTGTCTAGTTGGCTGGCTTTCATTAGGAGTGCTGCTTTCTAGGAAGCAGATAGAAGTTTTCCTTTTCATGTAAGAATCAATCCCTGGTATCTCAGATGGTAAAGAATCTGCCTGCAGTTGAGGAGACTCAGGTTCTATCCCTGGGTTAGGAAGATCCTCTGGAGAAGTGAGTGGCAACCCAGTCCAGTATTCTTGCCTGGAGAATTCCATGGACGGAGGAACCTGGTGGGCTACAGTCCATAGGGTCGCAAAGAGTCAGACATAACAGAGCAATTAACACTTTGACTTTTCTAAGCTGGTGTTCAGTTTTGATGTATTCAGATTATAAGAGAGAGAGGCAAATTTTTCTGTGTACTTTAAAGAAATGTACCTTAGAGTACAATATCTGGCTACTGGTTGAAAAAATTAGTGTTCAGTATTTTTATCATTATATCTCTTTTCTTATATTTAGAATCAGTGTGAAATAGAAACTTAATTATTATGCATATCACTTCTCATTCTCTATAACTTGTGATAAATGACCCCAGTTTATTTGCAAGTAGATGCATTGCATTTTTCTTGCTGATACAAGTTACTATAATATTTTCAGGACATTCATCAAGAATTTTCTAATTTTGCTACAATTATTCCTCTGTGAAAGAATTTCTTCCGTTTGTGCCCTGTGGTACTTTAAAATGTTCACATTGTTTTTTTACCTCTGGTATTAGTTTTGGGTCTTTAGAAGAGCTCCATGAGGTAGTAAGTATTTTTGTATGAAATTTTCCATTCTGTTATTCCTATTTTAAGAGGTGATTTTGTGCTTCTTCCCTATCATTATATTTAGGAATATTGTCCATTTTTGTAAACAGGGTCTGAAATTACCTTTCTTTATATGTAGCTACAGCAGTCTTCCTATGTGTCTATAGCAAGCAACTCTAACTTTACCGGAACACCTGGTATCCAGACCCAGGCAAGGCTTCCGTTCAATGGGTGAGTGAGTTATTTGAATATGTTTTAAGTTGTTGCATCAGGTTAAGTGCAGCATCAAATATCCATACATATTTCAAAATACATGTATGTGATTTTTCTCCCCTCAAAGCCATGTGAGCATGTCCCTGCAGTACTTTTTATTTTGTAATACTTAAACAGAAAAGTTGCAGGAATAGTCAGAGAACTCCCAAATTATCTTTTACTCCCATTCACCAGTTCAGCTGCAGGTGTTTTGTTATTTTCTGTTTTCTCTCTTTCTCTATCTCCTCCTGAATATGTCTTAAAAATTATATTACCTAGTTTTTAAATTATTGTTTAGAGCCTTGCTTTGGCAGGTTTTTTTTTTAATCCATTAATTGCTGTCTTTATAATATTGGTTGAGAAGCTTTAGTTAGTTACATGGAACCAATCTTCCCCTTCTGTGCCCTCCTGAATTCCAACCTCACACACCCTTTTTACTTACTACATTTTATAATTGAATCTCAAAAGAGATGAGGAGATTTCAACTTTAGTTCTCTTAGAAGAGAGAGTACTTTTTGTGGATTGTTCTTTAGAAACTGTTGATAACTTCCTTTTCTCTGTTTTAGTCCATATCTTGGTTTTATCTTTCTTTTCACATTACAACTTGCTTTTTGAATTTAATGTATATGGAACAACATAGCAAATTTTTATTAGAGGTGGATATATTTGTTAAAACTTTATTTTAGGAGGAATTTACAGGTTAGACACTTTTCTAATTTTACATAGTTACCTTCGATTGATTAAAATGTGTATTTTTGTGTGTGTCTCTATAGCATAATCCCATCAGAGTCTGCCAGTCGGCCCAGAAAGCCCTGTAATTGTACAAAATCGCTGTGTTTGAAATTGTAAGTCTTTTTGCTACTGTTTCCTCAATTTGATATAACTGAAAATGCTTTAAAAAATAAATGGAGCTAACAGAATTCTTAACAGACCGATTTCATAAGTCCTAAGTAAACAGACAAGTGAATGCTACAGGACATATGATAGTGTACAAACATTCTCAGTTGGGAAGAAAGAAGCAGGTTTAGGGTCTCTGCCACAAGGGAGGTACAGCAGCATGGGACAGACATGGTCTCTGTCCTTACTAAGAAGTTTGAACTTATTTAGGTCTCCTAAGTGAGATGGTACTCTTGAGTAGCCTTTTAAATTGCTGATTAATTTGCTTGTTAATCTCAAAACTAAGAGATTTGACACGAAACAGTTACGTAAAAAGCAATGGTCTTATGAGGGTTTAGAATCCAAGGAAACATGACAAATAGTTCAAGTGAGCAGGTTCTGCTGATAGAATATAACCCACGTTTTTCCTTTTTGTGATTTTGAAATAACTTTGAGTGCATAAGGTCACATAGCTCTTCTATTGACAGCGGTTACTACTGGAACTAAGTTTATAAACCCAAATTCTAGAGGTTGGGGGCTTTACCTTTGAGCCCTGTCTTGTAGTTGACAATCAGTGTATGTTGTCAACTCTGTAAGTAAGTGGCTCAGAGTACATTTCTAAAATGCTTTACTGCATGTATAATGCTACTAAATAAGATAATTTCTAGCTTTGTGTTTCTTTAAACAATGACTTTTTTATGTGACTTACACTGATTTTTACATTCCAGATATTGTGATTGCTTTGCAAATGGTGAATTTTGCAACAACTGCAATTGTACTAATTGTTATAATAACTTGGAACACGAAAATGAAAGGCAAAAAGCAATAAAGGTGATTATTTTTTATTTCTTTTATCTGACAAGTTTCTTGCTTCACCTGTTTTTTGTTGAGCTCAAGTATTTTACAAAGAAAGTTAATTCCCTTTGCAGAGTTGAAGTTTAATCTACTGTGATTTAACATGGCTTGATATTTGATCTGTTTTGATAGGCATGCCTTGACAGAAATCCAGAAGCTTTTAAGCCTAAGATAGGGAAAGGGAAGGAGGGAGAATCTGATCGACGTCACAGCAAAGGATGTAATTGCAAACGATCAGGATGTCTTAAGAACTACTGTGAATGCTATGAGGTGAGATGGCTTGGGAAAAATGATCGAACCATCTTTTGAAAATAACTTTAGAAAGGGCATACAAAGAAATTTACTGTGGGACTTAACCTGGTGATCCAGTGGTTAAGACTCCGTGCTTCCACTGCAGGGGATGCAGGTTCGATCCCTGGTTGGGGAACTAGGATCCCACATGCCTCACAGCACAGCCAAAAAAAAAAAAAGTTGGGAAATTACTTTGCTTTTGCAGTTTGAAAATACTGCAGTTGGAAAAGTCAGCCTTAATTTGAGGAAGACCTGCCTTCTGGCTTCCCAAGCAGGACTTTGGAGGAACAGTATCTTCATTTTTTCACTACAGTTTGGGGTCTCATTGGCAGCTTTATCAGCTCATAACTTCTTGTACCTGGAAGTATGCAAACCATAGTACCAGTTTATGGATTTTCAATAAAAATAACATCAAAGTGGATGAAAAGTTTGTAGTAGTGGTTCTTCACTGAGGGGTATTACTACACAGTTTCTCCCCCAGAAATTTTTTGGAAAAATATGTGGATAACAAATTAGCCTGCATTCCAGGGTGCAGTCCTGAGAGTATAGTCTTATCCTGCCCCAAATGCCACTAGTGCTCTGTTGAAGAACTTTGTAGAAAACGAAATTGTGTTAGGAGGTTTGCCTTGTGAGCATTAAAGTAGGTAAGGAGGACTATGTAGTTGCTGGATAAGGTTACTGAACTACTGAAGGGTTTGGGGTATCCAGAGGGGAAAGTAGGGTGGGAGAGGTATTCATAATAAAAATAGTATCTGTGAAATCCCTTTAATATGATACTGTGTGTGTGTGTTTCCATAAGTGGGACGTCCCCAATGTGTTGATGGTGATTTGATTGAGGTGGCTGGATTATGGATGACCTTTATTTTTTAATATTGCAATGTATCACTCATATTTTTTAGAATGAATATACTTTATTCATATCAGGAGGAAAATCTATATAGTGAGGAGAAAATTGGTATGGAAGGCCTCAACCATAGTATAGCCACTCTCAGAATGGCCAACAATACTGGGCCTGTCTACATGCAGAGCTGGCCCATTGGGCGTTGCTAGCAAGAGATGTTTCCATTTTATCTTCCGTCAGTTGACAAGCTAACTCTGTTATCTGTTGACTTGATCACGGAATCTACTGTAGGGATGCCCTGTGGTTTTTGTTTTGTTTCTGTTTTTATTGGCGTTCAGTTGCTTTACAACGTTGTGTTCGTTTCTGCACTACAGCAAAGTGGAATGAGCTATAATATGTACACATGTATCCCCCCCTCTGTCACCACAGAGCACTGAGTAGAGTTCCCTGTGCTGGACAGTTGGTTCTCATTATCTTTTGGTTTTGATTTGGAAGCTTTTCTTTTGTAAATCTTTTAGGCAAAAATCATGTGTTCCTCAATATGCAAGTGCATCGGCTGTAAGAATTTTGAAGAAAGCCCAGAAAGAAAGACCCTGATGCACCTGGCAGACGCAGCTGAGGTCAGGGTGCAGCAGCAGACGGCGGCGAAGACCAAGTTATCCTCGCAAATTTCAGACTTGCTGACCAGGCCGACACCAGCTTTGAATAGCGGAGGAGGGAAGTAAGTTGGCATTTTCATACCTTTCTATAGTCTGATGTATTCATTTCTGATAAAGCTTCTCTTGTGGGGCAGAATTGGGCTCCTATTTTTGGCTGTTGCAAACCTGACTTTTCTATTTCCTACCATTAATTACTTGTGAAGGAATATAAACGTAACAGAAAAATCACTGTCATATATAGTTGTAAAATGCACAGTAATGTTTTAGGTCACTGGGCTTATTAATTGGATTTCTTCCTACTAAGAGGAGGTAATTATGTAATGTGACAAACCCTGAAGAAAAACAAAATTTTTGTATCTCTTACTGGTTGTTATTCATCTTTCTTTCCATTCTTACCTTCTCTTGCCTTTCCCGTGCCCCCCTGGCACTTTGCCCACCTCACTGGAGCCCCTCACATACTGTACTATTGAAGCTCCTTCTTTTCTTAGACTGCCGAGCTCTGGAGCAGGAAAGCTGGGGCCTTACACTCAGGCCAATCTGAGTTTTACAGTTACCGGTGCACTTGTGGTTTGTGACTTTGCCAGGCACTTCATCTCTCTGAGCCTCACCTTAGTTTTCTTATCTTTACCATCACCCTTTTCATGTGGCCATGAGGAGTCAAGGAAAGTTTGGCAGGGCCCAATGCAACAGAGTCTGCTGACTTGAATTTGTATTTGAGTCTGTAAGAGGTTAATTTGAGGAATTATTAAATGGAATGAGCCTTGCAAATGGAATTTTATTTAAAATGCCTAAGTTGAAATAAGATCCAATTTATAAAACTTATAAAAGTAAGGCTTTTGTACAACGTATTTTGGATATTAATTCTAGAGAACTCCAATGCTGCTGCTAAGTCGCTTCAGTCGTGTCCGACTCTGGGTGACCCCATAGACATCAGCCCACCAGGCTCCCCCGTCCCTGGGATTCTCCAGGCAAGAACACTGGAGTGGGTTGCCATTTCCTTCTCCAATGCATGAAAGTGAAAAGTGAAAGTGAAGTCGCTCAGTTGTGTCCGACTCTTCACGACCCCATGGACTGCAGCCCACCAGGCTCCTCTGTCTATGGGATTTTCCAGGCAAGAGTACTGGAGTGGGGTGCCATCGCCTTCTCCGAGAGAACTCTTATAACTGGCATATAATCAGCAAGAGGTTCTTGGACTGACTGAAGTAGAAATGGGCAGACACCTTCATGAGAGGTGCCACAGGGGGTCCTTTCTGGTCCCAGTATACCTTTAGATGATTAAATCTAATCTCGCCTGTTAGTCACTCAGTCGTGTCCAACTCTGCTTACTCCATGGGCAGCAGGCCACCAGGCTCCTCTGTCCATGGGATTCTCCAGGCAAGAATACTAGAGTGGGTAGCCTTTCCCTTCTCTGGGGGGATCTCCCCAGCCCAGGACTGAACCTGGTCTCCTGCACTGCAGGCAGATCCTTTACCACTGAGCCACCGGGGAAGCCCAATCTAATATCTATGTGGAGATTAAAGATAATGCTATGCTAAAACATTTACAGGTAATTTTTAACCTGAAAAATGTTTGTTATTATGAAGTGTGAAAGAACACAAAATTATACACTATAATCAAAACTTAAGTACAGAGACTTCCCCAGTGTGGTTATGACTTCATGCTTCCATTATAGGGGGCAAGAGTTCAATCCCTGGTCAGGGAACAGAGATCCCACATGCCACGCAGCACAGCCAAAAGAAAAAAAACACTAATTCTAAGAAAAACTGTATTAAAAACCCCTACTAGCATGTTAATAGGCTTTTGTCTTTGAGTGGCAAAAATTTGAATTTTTTTCTTTCCATTTACTCTCCTATAGTTTCCAAATACTATATAATGAATGCTACTATTATACATGATTACTTAATTATATGATATTATAATATTAACTTTAGTGAAGTTTTAGTATTTGAATTCTATTTAAAAAATTTCCATGCAAGTGTATAGCAGCCGAAATCCTGTTACCCTGTCTTGTCATAGTGGGCATTCATTTCTGACTTTATTCATTTGGTGGTCCTTTTGATCAGTGACTGCTCGCTTACAGGTTGTTTAGTGGTTAGAGCAGGTTACCTGATTTTTGTCTCTTAGGCTTTAAGACTTGGTTCCATATAGCTAGCCTCAGGATGGATTCCTCTGAGTTAATACTCAATAGTTTAGGTCTTTATGACTGAAACTTCCTGTACAGAACAGCATCTGTGTCCCCATTGTTTTGTTTTTGTTACGGAATAATGGTAAATTTTGGTGTGCTTTTTAAAAAAACATTATAAGGGACTATAGGAAAGTGCTTTATTTTCTGTGTTGTCCAGGAGATGACAGTGCTTTCAGTTTCCAGCATTACACATTTCATTCATTGAGCAAATATTCATGGAGTGTCTTTGTATGTCAGGCACTGCTCTCAGAAGTGCAGAAACGAGAATAAGTAAAACAAAAACTGCACTCAGAGCTTACATTCCTGAATCAGGAGGACTTTTGTTACAGCAGTAGCCCGTAAACATGTAGAATTACATCATTCAGTTAACCAGGTAATCTTGTCTAGGTCAATGTATTTTATTATCAACTGTTATATTTTAAAAATATGACATTCTTTGGGATGTGCTTGTGTTCATGGCACAAACTGTGATGTTCACTGTGCCAGTTGAATCATGAAAGTGTAGACAGAGTTGTCCACGTGTCAGCCACTTCTGCCGATATTCAACACCACCATCATCTCTCTCTCTCTCTCTCAAAAATCATTGCAGGTTGCCATTTACGTTTGTCACTAAGGAAGTCGCTGAAGCCACGTGTAATTGCCTTCTTGCCCAGGCGGAGCAGGCAGACAAGAAGGGAAAATCAAAGGCAGCTGCTGAACGGATGATACTTGAGGAATTTGGGCGATGCTTAATGAGTGTCATCAACTCTGCAGGAAAAGCTAAAAGTGACCCTTGTGCCATGAATTGCTAACTCGTGCACAAAAAAACTGCTAAATGGAACTGTACAGAAAATTGAAGGTTCAGGGACACTTGATTTTTCTGGAAATAGCTTGATAATTATTGTATTGTTAATTCAGTCCTTGAGACCTGAAATTATATTGATGGAGAAGAAATTTTGGGAAATTAGTACATTTTAAATCTTAAATCTGCTTATGCCCCTTCTAAATTGAATTTTTCTTCATTGTATTATATAGGTTTTTAATTTGCTTGGGTTTCTTAAGAACTAGATGTTCTATCCTTCTGATTCTATTGACAAAGAACATTTATAAATTGCTATTATATAATTTATAATGTATGGCGTTGTATGACTTTATTCCAGTACAAAAAGCCAAAGTAGTGCTGGTATTACCCAGTCATTCTTTGGTACTAGCAGATAGAATGTCTATATAAACAAATTCTTACGAAACATATTCAAATGACATTTTGTGTTTAGAAAAGGACTATCTTTTTAAGAAAAATCAACTTTTTAGGGTGAATCCTGGAATAATATCCTGTTGTCAACTTTGGGAATTGTCAGAAGGGGAAATCATTTGTAGGCACACTTTAAAAATAAGAGTTATTTTGCTTTTTTAAAAAAACATAAAAGTGTTAAGGGACAGAAAATAATTCTCAAAAGATGGACAGTTTCTTCAATAAGGAGTGACTAAGAAAGGTTCTGAGATATTTCCATTTTCTTTCAGAGAGGCGGTATGTATTTGAAATAATAAATTGCCAGTGATTAAGGGGTACTATTAAAATGAACGGTGCATATAGAAGTAAACATATTATTATTATGTAGTGATAAAGTAGAACCTTACATAATTATCAGGTATGAAATTTGGCTTGGATGGAGAAATAAAGGGTATTGAAGCTCTCAGAGATGAATTTAGAGGAGGATTTTTCATCTATCCATGCAGTTCTCTTTATAGACTTTTGAACTATGAGGTTTCAAACCAGTGTATGGCTCGCTCTTGATTTACTGAAAGGGGCCTCCTAACAAAGCTTTCAGAATTATAGTGGGGTTTCTTTTTATAAGGGAAGCTTAATATGGCATTATTTTTAGCCAGTGATTTGGTAAGCCTACAGTATGAATGTTTTCATATAATTACTAAATAACATAAATCATTTTCAATAATTCAGAATTCAAAAGCTTTATGAATTTAACAGCCTGTTATAATAGGACTCTGGATTTTATGATGAGAAAAAAAACATGTTGGAGTTCAGGCATTTTGTTAGGTACCTTAATCCTCAGTAATTAGTAGTATATGATTATTACATTTCCTACAAGGAATCTATAGTTGTATGTATTAAGTGTGTATATATGTTCATATGAACATGCAAGATATAGGCAATAGAAATTAAGTAATCCAAAAGAAGATTCCGTTATTAAGTATCTTCCTTTTGAAATCTGGATTTATAAAGTCATAGTGCAGTAACTTTAAATGTAGATAGTGCCGACATTCTTAGCACCTCACTCTAGTATGTTTAATTAAAATTTGTATAAATGTAAATTAGTGTAAGAGGATAAAGTAATATCTAATCAAGTTATTTTTCAAAAGATTACAATACCTTTTTGGTCTACACCTAAACTGTGTTCATTTTGTACATATTCTGTGTTTAATTCTAATTGCACCTTTGTGATGTGTATTTATATACAGTGTGCATAATATGTTTGTGAAATTTGGATTACAATTGTAGATGATGTATGATGGCATTGCTTGAGAATGTTTTGCTTGTAAAAATTTGAAGGTGCAATCAAATGCTACTAGTTTTTCTGATTTTCAAGAAGCTATCTAAAGTATTAAGCCTTTTCCTTCTGTGTAGTACTTACTAAACAACTTTTTGTATTTAGGCATTTGCATCAAATTGCTGAACAAGATTAATATCCACATTAATTCAACAATTTTAAAAGACTATTTGGGGAGGGTTGGGTATATAATTTTTTAGCTCTATTTACATCCCAAAGTAGAAAGATAAAATTTATATTTACTAGAGCTATTCAAAGAATACACTTTTCTATATTGTAAAAACAGGAACAGCAAAATAAATCATACAGAAAATAAACATTTATACTATTCTGTAAAAAGGTTTTGCATTTTTTTCTTTAATAGTACCACTTTTAACTACTGAACATGCAAGAAACCTTTAAATATCTGATATTAAATAAACTTGACATTACTTCTGAAGGCACACAACTGAAAAATAAATCTATCATTTTGCCCAATTATCATGAACATAAATTGCTGTGAAATGAGAATATCTTATTTCCACTGTTCTTTTAAAGAGAAACTCAGTCTACTCTCTTTCCTCTTCATGTTTGATGTTCTTATGGAGAGCACCTTTCTTAATTTTCTTTTCTCAAGAACTAGGTCTTACCTCTGGACTGTATGGGAAAACAGAAACTTCATGTTGCAGGTAATAAAACAAGCAGAGCAGTGACACTGGGGGATAGACAACTGCTTTAGCCTCCCCATTTTCTGATATGGACAACTGACATTTTCTCAGTCTTACGTAAATAAAAATACCTTTAGAAAACTTTTCTATTTTTATTGTTTTATAACACAAATAACTAAGATGATGAATACTTGTTACGTAAATGCAGCTTCAAACCAGGACCTCCAGCCCTGTGATCATACTGCATCCTTAAGTATTACTATTTTATATAGGGATTCTGGAGCAGCAGCTCAACGGAGAGGGAAGCCAATCAGCTAAAAAGCCCTCATTATGTTAATACTTAGGATGTTTTTTTTCCTTGTTAGGGCTTCTTTAATGCACATTTTTTCCCTTATCTATAGACCAAATGTGAACTTTCTTAATCCAAATAATTTTTATAAAATACTAAGTTTTAAAGGCTTTAATTAAAACTTTATTTTGCATTTAAGGCATTTTTACTTTATTCAAAAACAAAAAGTATATTCAGGGTGATGTTTATTATAAGGCCACAGACTTTAATGTAACTGTAATTTAGTCAAACAGTGACAGATTTTATTTTCTTGGGCTTCAAAATCATTGCAGACAGTGACTGCAGCCATGAATTTAAAAGACGCTTGCTCCTTGGAAAAAAAGCTATGACAAACCTAGACAGCGCATTCGAAAGCAGAGACATCACTTTGCCGACAAAGGTCTGTATAGTCAAAGCTATGGCTTTTCCAGTAGTCATGTACAGATGTGAGAGCTGGACCATAAAGAAGGCTGAGCGCCGAAAAATTGATACTTTCGAACTGTGGTGCCGGAGAAAACTCTTGAGAGTCCTTCGGACAGCAAGGAGATCAAACCAGTCAATCCCAAAGGAAATCAACCCTGAATACTCATTGGAAGGACTGAAGTTGAAGCTCCAGTACTTTGGCCCCTGGTGCAAAGAGTCAACTCATTAGAAAAGACCTTGTTGCTGGGAAAGATAAAAGGCAGGAGAGGGGCTGACAGAGGACAAGATGGTTGGATGGCATCACCGACTCAATGGACATGAGGTTGAACAAGCTCCAGGAGACGGTGAAGGACAGGGAAGCCTGGCGTGCTGCAGTCCATGGGTTGGACATGAATTAGCGACTGAACAACAACAAAAAAACCTGACAGTAAATAAAAAGAATACATTGTGAACAGGCTGGGTTTACCCCAGAAATAAAAGGTTGACCCAACATTCAAAGAAATCAATGTAGTTCAGTGTGTCAGCATAGAAAAGAAAAACAATCATCTCAAAAACTGCAGAAAACCACCTTTTGGCTATACCAACTACTACTAGATTACATGCTTTAAAAGGGTGAATACTATGGTATGTAAATTAGATCTCAAAAATTTTCCCCCAGAAACGTGCAGAAAAATCATCTGAGAAAATTCCAACACCCATTTATGGTTTAAAAAAAATTTCCGCAATTTAGGAATAGAAAGGATCCTCAACCAAAAAGCCTGCAACTAACATCAAGTGAATGGTGAAGACTGTTTCCCCCTAAGATTGGGAACAAAACACTCCTGTCCAGTGTTGTGTTTGAGGCCACTGTACAATAAGATTTTCTTTTTTTTTTTTTTACAAAACAGCCATAGATTGGGAATGAGTAAATATGACAGTGTCTATTTATGGATGGTGTGATGTGATTGCCTATATAAGAAAAGTCAAAGGATCTTAGTAAAAAGGTACTAGGAGTAACAAGTGCATTTAGCAATATTAGTATGCAAAAGTATATTTCTACATAGCAATGAACATTTAGAAACTGAAATTCTAAAATTACCATTTATAGCAGCATGACAAAACATGAAACATAACAAAAACAGGTACAAGATCTGTATGTGAAACAAAAACATTGATTTAAAAAATGAAGATCTTCTATATAAATATATAATTTTCATGGTTTGGAAGTCAATATTACAATATCATTTCTCCTCAGCCTATAGATTGAACATAACTCTAGTCAGAATCCCATAAGGAATTTTTGTAAAAACAAGCTGATTATAAAATTTACATGGAAAGGTACAACTAGAATAGCCAAACATTTTTTATAAAAGAACAAAGTTGGAAGACTCCTGCCTGACTTCAAGAATTATATAAGGCTAATCAAGGTAATGTGGTATTGATGAAAGACCCATGGATCAAGGCAACAGAATACAGAGCCCAGAAATAGATTCATATTTATGTGGTCAATTTTTGACAAGGGATCAAAGGTAATTTACTGGAAAAACAACAGTCCTTTTAACAAATGGTGCTGGGATACCATCAGTATGTAAAAATATGAAGTACCACACACGGAAGTCAACTGAAAATGGATCATAACCTAAATGCTAAACCTAAAACTGGAAAATATCTACAAGAAAACAGGAAGAAAAATCTGTGACTGGTTTAGACAAAGATTTCTTAGATAAGAAACTAAGAAGTATGATCCCTAGAAAAATCAATAAATTAGACTTAGTAAAACTAATGTCTGTTCTTCAAAACATACTAAAAAAGTAAAAGCCACATCCTATCCTTAAAAAATTGTGAACCACTCGCTATGTTGTACACTTGCAACTTAAACTGGACATCAACTTTACCTCAATCAAATTTTAAAAGCCATAGACTGGGAGAAGACATTTGCAAGATACATCTAATAATGTACTTTTATCCAGAATATTTAACTAACTTAGTTTTTATTTCTTAACTGTTTTCAGTAAGAAAACAATCAACCTTCCTTAAAATAGAGGCAAAAGACTTGAACAGACATTTCACCGAAGATGACAGTGACTGGCAGATAAGCCTGTGAAACGATGTTCAGCATCATTAGAAAGACGTTCAGTCATTAGAAAAAGAAATGAAAGCCACAATGAAATACCATGGCACAGCCATTAGAACGGCTAATTCAAAACAGAACCCTGACAATAGCAAGTGTTGGGGAGGAAGTAGAGAACTAGAACTTTTCATATATTTCTGGTTAATGTACTGCATGGTACATCACAGCAAAAGAGAGTTTGTTACAAAATAAAACATACACCATGTGACCCACTGTATGAATACAACACATTTTTTATGTATCCACTCACAAGTTGGACATTTGGACTTCTTCACTTTTTAGCTATTTTAATGCTGCTGTGAAATTTGTACATTTCTGTTGGGTATATGCCCGTTGGTAGAACTGCTGGGTCATTTGGCAGTTCTATGTTTAACTAACCTTCTGAAGAACTGCCAGGCTGTTTTCTAAAGTATGTGCATTCCTACCAACAGTGTATGAGGGTTCCAGTTTCTCCACATTCTTGCCAATGCCTGTTTTTTATTACAGCCATCCTAGTGGGTGTGAAGTGATATCTCATGGTTTTGATTTGCATTTCCCAAAAGGCTAATGATGTTGAACACATATTCATGTATATGTCCTTTGAAGAATAACTTCGTATTCTTTACCCATTTAGAAAATTAGGTTTTATCCTTTATTATTATTTGTATACTCAGATACAAGTCCTTTACCAGACACATGATTTGGAAAATGTTTCTATAGCTTGTCTTTTACTTTCTTGATCGGTGTCCTTTAAAGCACAAAGTTTTCCGTTTTGATGAAGTTTTTGCTTGTACTTTTGGTGTCCTAAGAAGCTATTGCCGAATCCAAGTCTCCACTATTTTAATCTAAGAGTTGTTTTACCTCTTACATTTGTGTCTTTGCTCCATTTAGAGTTAACATTTTGCATGTGTATATCCAGTTATTCCAGCACTATTTGTTCAAAGTAGGAAGGATACATTTCTGAATATTTGTTTTCTCTGAAGAAGAGAAAGAACAAGGGTGCTGAGTAGAAACTGTAAACTATTAATTACCCTAATCAAGTATGAACAGAAAGTTCACTGTGAAGCATATCATATCAAGTAAATCTGACATTAGACTTGGAACCCTGCACTAAGGCAACAATTAACTGTGCTAATGGCAGTGATGGAAAAATTCTTGTCTTCAGGGTTTGTCCAGTTTATACCCAGCACTTAAATAAATGCAAAACACTATTTTAATAAATTACACAAGACGTGGGTCAGATGTAACAGCGAGAACATAAGACACTACAGATATGAACCTAGTTTTAAGTAAAAATAAGTATAAAACGACTTTATATAAGCAATAAGTTAAAGGTGGTGACATAAACAGGCTTCCTTTAAATAAGATTTATCCTGGTGCATCTAAACTCGTTCTACTGCAAACAAAACAAAACACACAGTATTCAGACTTCTTAAAAATATCTCCTTATAAAATGCAATACAGGACAATTCTGGTTACAGTTCAAAACTGAAGACTTTGTTTGAGGTAGACCCAGCAGAAATATATCAAAATATACTATTTATGGGGAATTTCAATTAATAAAACTGAAGTTTTACCTGTCCTTAATCTTTTATAACTTTGTCTTCATATTAACTGTAGTCTATGAACATAAATGACAATAAGAGATATTTTACATACACAGGTGAATAATGTGTTTGTTCATTTTTTTTCCATTTAAATACCATTTCTGAAAGTACATATATGTTATCGTATTTTATCTTTTCAGATCTGGATATGAGAGAACAGAGAAAATTGTTCTTAGTATGTTTTCATCTTCAGATTATTTAAGCTTCTCCCAAATTTCTGAAAAAATCTCATTATGTGATTAAGACAAACTTTTTCATACTCTCCCAACTGACCATTTTTTCCCCAACTGATTTATCACATACGAAACAACATTATTCCAAACTGAAAATGTTTCATTATTATCTTCAGAAGAAGTTAAACAAAGGCTTCTTTTCATTCTCTGATGAGCACTGTGCTCCTCCAACAGGAGTCAAGCACCCACTTTATTCAAAGTAGTAGTATGAAGTCCAGACAAATGGGCTGTGAAAACTACAGCATCTGCGTACTCCCCAGACAACATTTCCAAGCTTGGTTGTAGCACAAGGAATCGTCCATTTCATGGCTCGTGTTTGTTTACCTTCTGCCTAACAGAGTTTAATTATTTCTATTTAAAGGTACCCCAGCAAAAGGATTTTTGTAGTGTTTGGTATTGGCTTAATTTTCATGTGTAAGTAAACTATATTCACAGTTTGATAGGTATTCTGATTAACAGTCTTCTTTTTTTTTTCAAGTGTTATTCTTAAGAGTTGTAGACCAGATCTCTTTCTGGGAATGTAGTCTTTATAAAAGGAGTCAATGTTTTAGTAACTCCTTTGTCATTATTCTCACTTTTTAAAACTTTTATTGGAGGATAATTGTTTTACAATATTGTGCTCGTTTCTGCCATTCTCACTTGTTTTTAAAATATGTCCAGTTGAATTACTCAGTTGGATAGTGGTAAATTCAAACACAGCACCTGTTGGCTAGTCTGTTCTTACTGACTTCTTGCTTTTTACTTTTTAGGTAACTCTGAAATGCTTGCAAGCCCTACCAAATTCCATGCAGATTTGATAACGTGCATAATAGAAATTCCTAAGACATAAACACAAACTTGTCCACTGTGCAGAATTTGTAAAATATTGTCAGTTGAATTTTAAAATAAATGTTGGCCAATTATTTTCAATAAAAATGTTAATATATTTTAGGTCCTTCATTTGAATGGGTATCTATTGTTCCTTAGCAAATGTCTGAATTTATTGGTATTGGCAAAACTTGAACATCTGTAATTCTGTGAAGATGACCAGTGTTTCCTTGACAAAGTTTTCAACTCAATTCTTTCTGAGTGGTGTTTTAAGGAGTACTGAGTTATATCTTTAGCTCTGATCTTTAAGAAACAGATTATGATATTCTTTAGTAACTTTACAAAGTGATTGATGGCATATACTTCTCCATCAAAGAGATGCTCATCTAACTCTACAAAAAGATAAATATGCCCAGAAAGCTCATATAATATTTTCTGTTGAAGGTAACATTCCCTCTGTTTGGGAAGCAGTGGTTCATGAACTGTTGGTTTTGAATGGGTTCTCACAACTCGCTCACAAGTATTTATGACTCGGCACAAACTTTCAGAAGGGAAATGCACACCATTCTCCTTTTTAACACATAACAGGGATCCAATCTTAGAGGCTTTGAGATCCGATGCGTACAGCGCACTGAGGCAGTCCTCGCATGTTAAAAGAGCTGATAACTTATTGGCAATATAACCAGCGCAAGAGGTGAGATTTCGCCTACGAACTGACAGGTCTAGTAATGCCTCACTTAGCAAACAGTCAGACCAGTCTGGGCAAATATCCTCTTTGTAAAAAAGACTCTCCATAACGCTGACACCATACTCACGCTGAACTGTCCCGAGGGCCAGGTCTGTCCTTCGAGCAATTGAAATGTCAAGGCTGCTTACTTCACTTAGAAAGAACTCATCTTGTAATCTGTGTCTGGTCTCCAAATTATGGTAAGCTTTCTGGAATGCCATGCAGGTAGGGTTAGAAGTGGTTACTGATACCTGTCTGAGCATCTTTAGAAATAATTCCAGATGATCCTGACTGAATTTGTACATCAGAAGATAGGGGAAAGGCATGACTTTGGGGAAAACATAATTTTGGTAGAGCCATTTTAAGCTCTCGGCATTAAGCAAAAATCCCAGGAATCCCAGTTTTCGCTTACCTTTAAGGATTTGATTATTGCTAGTGTCAGATAATGTAACAAAAATAGTCTTGGCTTCAGTTAACACATGGTTGATTTTATTAAAAGTTTCAGGTAATAGAGGTCCTTTAAATCCCTTTCCATAAAAGTTCCTACTATTAAAAACGTCAAACAGATTGTTAATTAAGCGTAAGAAGTGGATGGTACCAACACAGTTCTGAAAAGAAGGCAGGCCTAATGATAGCAAACACTCTAATGCCCTGACCACGCTCTCACTGAAGACTTGGGCGGCACAATTCGTTTTTAGTATGTGGTTCTTCAGATTTGCAAGTTTTCTTGGGATTCTCTCCATATGTGATAATTCCTGTTCCTCTAGTGCTGCTAACTCCACAAGGTGCTGCCAATGTGCTGTGCCATTGATAAACTGAATGCTTTGGAAATTCTGAAATGCATTTCTTATTAATTTAAGCAAGTGGCAAGAATCAAAGAAGTAGGCAATCTGTTGGCTGGAAGATGAAGGATGCTGAAATGTGCACTTCGTGTTGTCTCCGTCGAGATGTATCCCCAGTGCCTTTGCCATCTGAACGCTGTGAGCTGAGGCATCAGACGTGACAGCCAGCACTGTGATCCCTATGTCACTTAGTTTGCCGATCGTCAGACGAAGCAGCTGAGCTTGCAAATATCCAGAGGCCCTGTTTACAAAAAAATAACCAAGAGGTGTACTCCAGTGACCAGAAATACCCACTGCCGTGAGCAAAATAGTTTCTGAGGCGAGTGGCATTTCATCAGCATCAAGTGTGCCAAGACCGAAGTCCATAAACCCTTGCAGATGGTGACTGCTGGGGTCCCACTGAAGCTGCTGTGTGAGAGACAGACCTTTAATCATCAGTGAACAAGACTGATATCGCTGGTCTCCATTCTCTACTTTTTGCTGAAGAAAAGAAAAAATGTTGCTGTTGAAACCTGGACCAGGTTTGCATTTGGACAGCCATCTAGAAAATGTAAAAGATGAAAAATAATAAGACACAGAAGAAGAGGGACTTTCCTGGTGGTCTAGTGGCTAAGACTCCCTGCTCAGAGTGTAGGGGGCCTGGGTTTGATCCCTGGTCAGGGAGCTGATCCCACGTGCTGCAGCTAAGACCTGGTGCAGCCAAATAAATATTTTTTAAAAAACCACTAATGAAGACATTAAAAAAGGGGAAATGCCTTAAATGGTTCTAAAGTAGCCTCAACTCCCTGTTGAAATAAAGGCAAGTAGCCAAATTGTACTGACACTTTCAAGCATATATTCCTATTGTGACCATAAAACAGTAAGATAATGGAGAAACTAGAGTGTGTGCACTCAGTTGCTCAGTCGTGTCCAACTCTGCAACCCAATGGACAGGCACCTCTGTCTACGAAATTTTCCAGGCAAGAATAATGGAGTGGGTTGCCATTTCCTCCTCCAGGGGATTTTCCCGACCAGGGATCGAACCAGCATCCATTGCATCTCCTGCATTGGGCAGGCGGATTCTTTACCACTGTGCCACCTGGGAATCCCCAGTAGAGAAACTTAAAAAAAAAACAGAATAGCATTTTTAAGATGCAAACATACCACAAAATAATTTTAAACTTCTTATTCACTTAAAAGAAGTGTACAAATCAATTACCTAGTTTGTTCTAATTTATGTTTTTATAATTTAGATGATAAACCAGCCTTACCTGTATATTCACTTAAATGAGAAAATTGTAGAGGGAGAAGAAAACTTTGAGAAATCTAGTACATCTACCCCATTTTATAGATGAGGAGATAGTGAGGCAGCTTCTGTGCTGTGCTGAGTTGCTCAGCCGTGTCCGACTCTTTGCAACCCCATGAACTGTGGCCCGCCAGGCACCTCTGTCCATGGGGATTCTCCAGGCAAGAATACTGGAATGAGTTGCCATGCCCTCCTCCAGGGGATCTACCCAACCCAGGGATTGAACTCAGAGGGATAGCGTAAGATGCCTGGCCCATGCTGTGCTGCTGGTCATGCACAAGCAGGAAACAGCTTTCCTGAGACCCTCATTCAGTGCTTTCCTGACTGTCTTTACAGTCAAAGAATTATGCCCTTTGGGACAATTAAGTGTCTGCTTGCTCCCAACAAAAGTACCTATACTATGCTATTTATCTTGGGAGTTTGGTTTGTTTTTTATCTTGGCTGCACTGGGTCTTCTTTGCTGCCCGAGGGCTTCCTCTAGTTGCAAAGTGGGGGCTACTCCTTGTTGCACCGCACGGGCTTCTCACGGTGGTGGCGCCCACACTGCAGAGCACCCGCTCTAGGTGCACGTGTTCAGTGCTCGTGGGACACAGGCTTCGTCACCCTGCAGCACGTGGGATCTTCCTGGACCAGGGATCAGATCCATGTCCCCTGCACTGGCAGGCAGATTCCTAACCACTGGACCACCAGGGAAGTCTTTTACAGTTTCCTTGACCTTTCCAGGCTGCTGCTAATTGTCTCCTATTACTGTTGGTGATTGTCACTAACTGACAGAATTCTTCTCATCAGTTCTAATTTACTCTAACTTGCTACAGATCAGGAAAGGAAGTAGTCAAGTTTAATAACTGTCTAAAATAAGACTAAATGGATTCTGAGGTAGACTGCAGTGTCTGTCTTTGCTGAAGTTTACTTTTATAACTCTCAAAGGACTTTTTTTAGGTTGAATTTCTGATTTGGGGGCTATATTCTAGGTTGCCAAGATTACTTCCTAGACTAGCCGATCTCTATTTAATTGAAATTTTAAAGTATGTTTCCATAAGTATTTCAGGACAGGGTTTTCCAAATATTTTGCTGCAATCTGAAAGTGTTAGTTGCTCAGTCGTGTGTGACTCTTTGTGACCCCGTGGACTCTAGCCCACCAGACTCCTCTGTCCACGGACTTCTCCAGGCAAGAATACTGGAGCGGGTAGCCATTCCCTTCTCCAGGGGATCTTCCAGCCCCAGGGATCAAACCCAGGTCCCCTACATGTAGGTAGATTGCTGCAACCTAGGATTTTCATAAACAGACTTTACCCTTATTATATGCCATATCCTTACTATATGTATGTGTGCATATAAATGCATATATAAAATTTAATGTGAATTATGACTCACTAAATTGATTTCAAGATGCATTTAAAAGATTTTAAAAACAATTATAGGATGCAAAAGACATACTGTAACTATTTAGAAGGCAAAAAATATTAATCAGTTGTTTATATTTTAAAATAGGGCAAAATAAGAATGAGAAAACATATAGTGGCTCTCAACCAGGGTGCTACAATTCACTGGTATGGTGAAAAACCCTTTTCAAGTGTGTCACCAAATTTTACTCAATTGTTTAAAATTTATTCTTTTGCATTAGAATTCTCAAATGAACTCTAAAGATGCTCTGTTACACATACAGTAAGTATATAATGAAACTCTTTAATGCTTCTAAGTAAGAGTTCTAGCTTAAACAGGTTAAAAAAGCTATGTTCTCGTGAGCTTCCCTTTTAAATGGAAATCTGGATGATATCTTAATGTCCACAACTACTAGACTAAAGCTTATCAGGCAGAAAGACAAGTGAACTTCTTCATTTTCTTTAAGTTTTTATAACTTAGAGTAGAAATACCCAAACCAGGTTTTTAGAGTTGTAGGGAAGCAACTGATTTCTCTCTCACACCAACTATTCCCCTGACTCAAAAGTGAAAAAAAATTTTTTTTCTGATTGTATAAAATGATACTTTCATTAAAAAAAAAATGAAATACAGAAAAGTACAAAATGGAAAGTAAAAAAAAAAAAATCACTGTTAATAGGTGAACTTTATAAAACTAACAGACTCACAGACACAGAAGACAAAAGTATGGATCCCAAAGGCAAAAAGGCAGAAGGGATAAATTAGGAATCTGGGATTAACATTTACACACCACTCTATATAAAGCAGATACAAAACAAGAGCCTACTGTATAGCACAGGGAACTACATCCAAAGTCTTGCAATAATTGGTAATGGAAAAGACTCTGAAAAAGAATGTATATACACATATACCTGAATCACTTTGCTGTACACCTGAAACAAAGCCCTGTTCACTGTAAATCAACTATGTGTGCCAAGTGGCTTCAGTTGTGTCCAACTCTGTGCGACCCTAGGGACTGCAGCCCACCAGGCTTCTCTGTCCATTGGCTTCTCCAGGCAAGAATACTGGAGTGGGTTGCCATGCCCTCCTCCAAGGGATCTTCCCAAATCAACTATACTTCAATATAAATAAATAATTTTTTAAAAAATCACTTAATATTTTAAAGACATTCTTCCAGATCTTTTTCCTTACATCTGTTCACAATCCTAAATGCCCACCCAGGCATTCTTTCATTCCATAAATATTTATCAAGAGACCACTGTGTTCCAGGCATCCTGCCAGGGCAGGAGGTGTAACAGAGAACCAGATGCAGACTTTGTACTTGAGCAGCTCACAGTCTCATGAGGTAGACAGTGTTTTAAGTACTAAGACTTTAAGTACTAAAATTCAGTTCCACGTTGTGTGTGCAAGAGGGTACCTCTGCCAAAGTTGGAGGAACAGCAGGCTGGGCTTCAGAAAGGATGTGACATCTGATCTGAGTCTGAAGGGTGAGGGCTAACCTCCAGGACTAACAGGGAGAATGGGCATATCAGGCAGATGAAGGAGAAAGTCTCCAAGGCCAGAATCGGCAAGAAATGCCTTACGGAAGGAACATGGACTCTAAGAGGGCAGGGAGGGAGGCAGGAGATGAGTTGCAGAGCCCAGCAGGAGCCGCATTTCCTCACAGAGGCTCCTGGAGCCACAGGAAGGAGTTAGCCTACAGTTTCCAGGTAATGGGAGGCGCAGGCAGCAGGAATGTGACTGGTGTAAATTGAACTGCATCCCTCAAAATAGAGGTATTGTCATGCTGATCCCCAGTTCCTCAGAGTGTGCTCTTATTTGGAGATGGGAATCTTTACTCATCAAGTTAAAATGAGGTCATTAAGGCACACCGGAATTCAGCATGACTGCGTCCTCCTAAGAGGAGGAAATGTGGACACAGAAACACACACGGATAATGGAAGATGACGTGGAGAAACAGGGAGAAGACCACCATCTATCAGCCAAGGAAAGAGGCCTGGAACAGACCCTCACCTCACAACCCTTAGAAGGAACTAACCCAGTCAGCACCTTGATTTTGGACTGCCAGCTTCCAGAAGTGTGAGGCAATGCACTGCTGCCATTTGAACCAAATAAAAATAAAGGGATCTGTAAAAAAGGGATCAGTATTTTGAATAACAGTGAATAGTGAGTATTAAACTTATAAGGCAAGACAGTCACTGTGTTTTTTTTGCTTCCCACTAAGAGAAAATAATAGGGAATAATAGGGAAGCCTGGTGTGCTGCAGCCCATGGGGTGGCAAAGAGTCAAACATGATTTAGCGACTGAACAACAAGAAGAGAAAATAAATATATCTATGTATTTTGACCACAGATATTTTTCATAAATCTGTTCTCTGGATAACTGCACTGGCACCAGTGATCTTTGCCTCAAACCAATGGTATCAGTCTAGAACTCTTCTAGATTTTCTAGATTAGTCACATATTGAAACCACTGAAGTATATGAAGTATACAAAACTACTGAAGTATATCCCACTATTTCAAGATTCAGTTTTTACCACCCAGAGGGTCTCTACCATCTGAAAAATGCAAAAAAATATTGTCAGCCTACATGCCCTCACTCTGCTGATCAAATATCGAGATTGTGATACTATGCAAATACCACCTAGAAGTTTTTAAAAAGAGAAAGATGAAACAAAGAGTATGAATACACACAGCATTAGAGTATAAACCGCAAGAAAGAACAGTATGTTTTATTTTACATCGAAAAGGTCATTCACTTACGTTCTGAGGATGGAAGAATGAGGCAGCTTAAGAATCTTTCTTACATAATCGTAGACTTTGCTACTGCACAAGTAGAGTGTACATGCAAACTGCTTCATTTCTGTGGAGTACTCGGCTGTTTCTCTCCAGTTATACAACTCCCACTTAAAATCTGTTAAGAGTAAATTTATTCTTCGTGACGAAAAATGTGTACAGTAACATTTTCAGACATAGATCACAGTATTTGGATATAAAAATGTGCTAGGCACCAAAATTCAAATATAATCACATTTTAACTGAGTTGGTTCAGAGGTTACTATCCAGTCTTAGAGACTCAATTGATCTTGTTCACTGTGGACCATTTCACTAAAAAGAGGGACGAAAGATGTTTCAACTTGAGTTATTATGTTTTATATTCATTAGCAGCCTATGTGGATATTTTTGGAGGAACAGGAAATAAAATGAAATAAATGAGTAAAATTAAGTCTCTGGATTGTGAGGACATTCATTTGTTTTAGTTTGTTCCTTGGTTATCATTTATTTGAGAGTAAAAATTAGACACGAGAAACATTTTGAGGGATATGATATATGGCATTAATCAGAATGAACAGACAAATCTTTCCTACCATTGAGAAAACAAAATTCCCTGTTCCTGGTGAGGACCCCTATTTATAACCTATATTCCCCTCCTGGAAAAACACAAAATACGCTCCTCCACTGGAGGTATCTACTCCTTTTGACATGCTGCTTTCTTTTTCTTTTTTTTTTTACCAGAATGCAAGTCCAAAAATCCCTACTCCTTTCATCAGAGAGTATGTTGGCAATTCTTCTGTGGCTGCTGCTACTGCTGCTGCTAAGTCGCTTCAGTCTTTTTACCCCTCTTCAAATATCCTAGTTCATGAAGAAGACTAGATAGTCTTTCAGTGGACATATATATACCCTATAGAGTATTTTAGAAAAAACTTTGGAGACTTACACAATTTTCAGACTCAAAGAGATTTTGCAAATTATCTAGTTCAACTCATTGCAAAAAAGGCTTTAGTGATAAACTATGCAGCAGTTAAAACTGCTTACGAAGAATTTGCAGTGACAAGAGTGTGACTATAAAAAGTGAAAAGGACAATATATGGTATAAACTATATGATCTCATTTCTGGGTTGTAGGATTATGTGTTATTTTTAATCATTTATACATTTCTTGGCTTCTCCTACAATAAACACAGAACTTTTAAAAATGGACAATTGTAACAAGATTTTGGTGATTATTTTTCATTTTTCTTATTTATGCTAAAGACTGGCTAAAGGCATATTTCCATAGGCAATACAAAATAAAAATGTAATGATATTTCATAAAAATTAGGAGCTGTGCAGTAAGTGTTGCACAGGTCACTGGGGAACATACCAGAAAATTGTGCTCGTAGCAGACATTCTGTTTCCTCTGTAAGTAGCTTCTCTTCTATAAGCGCATCAATTAGTCGTAAGCCCTTTCTCTTCTTGATCATCCTGTAGTTTTTTGCAGAAGCAAGTCTTTTTTTGGACACTTGTAGCATCTGCTGCACCTCAGCTAGTTTCTCTGCTCCTATTGTCAGAGGTCTCTTTAAACTGTAGTTATGGTCTTCAGTAGCAACCTCTTGAGAATTATCAGGAAGTGGCTGTTTGAGGATTTTCTGTCTTGCTTTACCTTTAAGGTGTACACCTTGGAGCACCTAGGACACAAATAGAAAGTGAGGTTTATTTTAGAAATTATCACACAATGATTATCTATTAAAATATCACTGAATTCAAAGCACTCACCTGGTTGCCATGGAGAATTAGGTAATGAAAGAAAAGGTAATAATCTCTGATTTTTAAAAATGTATGGTCTCCAGGACAATGTACACAAGTTTTTTGGTGGGGGGATCCATACAGAAATAGTAGCACAATGCTGAGTTTCTGAAATGATTCAAGTAACTAGTGAAAGGTGGTGATAATTTGGGAAGGTTCTGAGTTGTTCTTTGAAAGAGTAGTAACATGGTTAATGAAGGGGACTGGGAAGTTATTTGTGCAGAAGGGAAGGCATAGGACAGAGCATTAATTAAGACTCCCTAGAATTAAGACTCCTGGCTCCCTCACTTAAAGCTGTAATTTAACCTCTATAATCCCTTAACTTTTCATGTATAAAATATGGATAACAATACAGAGTTGACTTGAGGATACAATAAGCTAATTTACATAAATTGCCTAGTGCACTGCCTGGACCATTGTGGGTCTCAATAAATTGTAACTATTACTGATTTTAAACAAAATCATAAAAGCAAGGCAATTTATCATATATGCAGTGGGTAAGTATTTGGGGTTCCAAAAGAGAATTCAGAGCAGTTAGAGATGCAAAAATCAATTAATAAAAAGCTCTTGGAACTTATGAGTTTGGATGTGACACCAAGTATATTCTTCTGAAAGAGGGAATGAGATAAGACAACACCGAAAAGAGATTCCAGTGAATAAGAGGATAGTTAGGGCAGTGCCAGGACAGAGTAGTTGGGTGACTATATGAAGACTGCAGACAGTGACTGAGTAATATATGAGTGAGTGCGTGACTAAGGGGTAAAAGGATAACATAAAAACAATCAAAAGAAACATAAAAATATAACACCAATACTGGTGATTGACTCACAGAAAATCTTCTATTTCCTGTATACTTCCTTCCATATCAATGCTAATGATTAGGTACATCTCTGGTCAAAATCAATAACATTTGGGGGGAGAGCCAAAATAAAGGGTAGATAATTTCAAAGTATTGGGTTGGCCAAAGAGTTCATTCTTTTTTGTAAGATGGCTCTAACAAAAAAGAGCCATCTTACAAAAAGTTGTCTTTAACTTCATTTGAAACAATTTTGTTAGACTGTTTTGTGATAGCTGTCATATCAGCATCCATTAAAAAAAAAAAACCTACCAAAACTGGAGAATTTTTGTGTAGCCATTTTAATATTGAAGGTGGGGCAAAAAGCAACAGTTTCAGCATATTATACTCAATTACTGATATTTCAAGAAAGGCAAAAATGCAACTAAAAGGCAAAAAAAGATTTGTGCAGTGCATGGAGAAGGTGCTGTGACTGATTGAATGCATCAAAAGTGGTTTGCAAAGTTTTATGCTGCAGGTTTCACTGAACGATGCTCCACGGTCAGGTAGACCAGTTGAAGTTGATAGCAATCAAATCGAGGCATTGAAAACGATCAACATTACACCATAGGGGAGATAGCAAATATACTCAAAACATCCAAATCAAGCACTGGAAATCATTTGCACCAGCCTGGTAATGTTCATCACTTTGATATATGGGTTCTACATAAGTTAAGTGAAAAAAACCTTGACCATATTTCCACATGTGACAATTCTCTACTGAAATGTAATGAAAACACTCCATTTTGAAGACAAATTGGGATGGGCAATGAAAAGTAGATACCAGACAATAATGCGGAATGGAAGAGATTGTGAGGCAAATGAAATGAACCACCACCAACCACAAAGGCCAGACTTCATCCAAAGAAGGTGATATTGCATGTACGGTGGGTTTGGAAAGGGGTCCTCTATTATGAGCTCCTTCTGGAAAACCAAGTGATTAACCCCAATGAGACCAACTGAAAGCATCTCTCAATGAAAAGCATCCAGAATTGCTCAACAGAAAACACATAATCTTCCACCAGGCTAACGGAAGACTGTGTGTTTCTTTAACGACCAGGCAAAGTCTGTTACGGCTTTGTTGGGAAGTTTTGATTCATTGCTGTATTCACCAGACACTGCACCTTTGGATTTCCAATTATTTCAGTTTTTACAAAGTTATCTTAACAGAAAAGAATTTAATTCCCTGGAATATTGTGAAAGACACTTGCAACAGTTCTTTGCTCAAAAACATAGAAAGTTTTGGGAAGAGAGAATTATGAAATTGCCTGGAAAATGGCAGAAGGTAATGGAACAAAACAGTAAATATGTTGTTCAGAGAAGTTCTTGGTAAAAATGAAAAATGTGTCTTTTATTTTCACTTAAAAACTAAAGGAACTTTTTGGCCAGCTCCAAATTATGAAAACTGTCTCATATTTAAACAAAACCCTGAATTCTAAGGCTATTTACATTCACTAGTTGATTTTTGCGATCACGTCAGTAACCTTTACGTATTTCTAGGCATGATTTGGATATATACACTTTCCAAAACATAATCATTAATACATACATATTTTTAAAATATTACATAATATTACATATATATTTAAAAAAAAACAAAAGTATTGTATTATTGGATTTACTTTTTAAGGCCTAGGTTTTTGGTTTTGCTTTTATCTTTGTAAATCTTAGCTATAATGTGAGCAGTCTAGATTTTCAGTTTCTATAAAATTGAATTTTGTTTACTCCTAGATTTAAGTACCTTGTATAGAGAAACGGAAGGCACAGCTCCTTTTTTCAGCTTTCTTCTTATGCCATATGACTCAAAGTCACTTTCTTGAAAATGTTTGGAACATAGCATAGCACCTGGTCCTGGGATCCAAATCTTTTTGCTTCTGGGGTCCATACGATTCACAGCCCTGATCCATTTTGAGCGCTGAATAGTATCAGTTGGAAATCTACAGCAATCATATTAAAGTTCCGTTAACATGAAAACATCAGAGTAATACTACAGCATTATTTATTATACAAACCCATTTATTATTTAATGGCTTTACATAAACATTAAGTCCAGCTGAAAGTTTAACTCACTTGATCTGATTTCATTTTTCAAAGTTCTTTGACTTTTTAAATCCAAAAGCTCAGTATCTAAGTGATGTCATTTGTTACAAATTGTATGTGGACAATTCTCACATTTAATATCCTGTACATTCTATCTGCACAGCCTACACTTAACAGAATCTGCTCAAATTTAACATGTGTGTCTTTCCTTTCCTGTGGCAATTTTAAACTATATCCACAGATTCTTTGGTATGCCTCCTTTCAAGGGGTAGAGCCTATTTCCCTCCCCTTGAGTGTGGGCTGGAGTTTGTGACTTGCTTCTAGAGAATATTAAAAAAGCAGAAGTGATAATGGGCTATAAGACTAGATCAGGAAAAAACACTGAAGATTTGTCTTCCTTGCTCTATTGAATGGTTTTTCTTTGGGGGAAGTTACCTGCCATATCATAAGCAGCCCTGCGGAGAGTCTACTTGGCTAGAAACTTGAATTCTCCAGTCAAAGACCACATGAGAGAGCCTTTTTGAAAGGATATCCTTTGGCCTCAATCAAAGCTTCAATTGACTGAAGTCTTGGCTAACATTTTGACTGCAATCTTATGAGACTCCCAGTCATACAGTCACACCCAGTTAATCCACTCCACAATTCCTGACCCTCAGAAATTTTGTGAGAAAACAGATGCTTCTGATGAATTTTGAGGAAATTAATTACTAAACAGTAGAAAACAAGTAGAAAAATCTGCTGGATCACAGAAAAAGCAAGCGAATACCAGAAAAACACCTACTTTTGCTTCACTGACTATGCTAAAGCCTTTGACTGTGTGGATCACAACAAACTGGAAAATTCTTAAGCGATGGGACTATCAGACCACCAGACCTGCCTCCTGCGAAACCTGTATACAGGTCAAGAAGCAACAGTTAGAACCAGACAAGAAACAACAGACTAGTTCCAAACTGGGAAAGGATCACGTCAAGGCTCTATATTGTCACTCTGCTTATTTAACTTATGTGCAGAGTACATCATGCGAAACAGCAGACTGGATGAACCACAAGCTGGAATCAAGACTGCCAGGAGAAATATCAACTACCTTAGATATGCAGGTGATACCATCCTAACGGGAGAAAGTGAAGAGGACCTAAAGAGCCTCTTGATGAGGGTGAAAGAGGAGAGTGAAAAAGCTGGCTTAAAACTCAACATTCAGAAACCAAAGATGATGACATCCAGTCTTATCACAAGGGAAATAGATTGGGGAAAAAATGGAAACAGCAACAGACTTTATTTTCTTGGGCTCCAAAATCACTGCAGATGGTGACAGCCATGAAATTAAAACATGCTTGCTTCTTGGAAGAAAAGCTACGACAAACCTAGACAGCGTATTAAAAAGACATCACTTTGCTGACAGAGGTCCATGTACTCACAGCTATGGTTTTTCCAGTGGTCAGGTATGGATGTGACAGTTGGACCATAAAGAAGGCTGAGCACTAAAGAATTGGTGCTTTTGAATTGTGGTGCTGGAGAAGACTCTTGAGAGTCCCCTTGGAAAGCAAGGAGATCCAACCAGTCAACTGTAAAGGAAATCAACCCTGAATATTTATCGGAAGGACTGATGGGGAAGATCCAATACTTTGGCCACCTGATGCAATGAGCTGACTCATTGGAAAAGACCCTGATGCTGGGAAAGACTGAAGGCAAGTGGAAAAGGGGATGACAGAGGATGAGATGGTTGGACAGTATCATTGACTCTATTGACATGAGTTTGAAGAAACTCGGGGAGATGGTGAAGGATAGGGAATCCTGGCGTGCTGCAGTGCATGGGGTTGCAAAGAGTTGGACACGACTTAGCAACTGCACAACAAAAGAAAACAAGTACGTTTCCTATACTCAGTTTTTCTATTTTGTTTTGAAAGGACAACTTTTTCCTAGCCTTGAAAATAAAAACTACCTTGCATTTTTCTACTTGTCAATCCCAGCCAAATTATTATATTCAGAAATGAGTGAGGGAAAAAACTCATGAGATTAATATAATGAAAATCACAGAACTGCTCTTTCTGTACCTTCTTCTTTATCTTGGAGACAGATGGACAGGTATCACTCTTACATATTTTAACTCATGCTTTAAAGCACACAGTTGTAAAGAAGTGAAACTGGTAAAAAAAAAGTTTCATTTCCTCAGCTAATTTTGTTAGGGAAATGATATGTCAAAATGGCAAAACATAATTCTGAGATATTCTCTAAATCATCTTCAGAAACAAAACTGAGTTGGAAAACCTGCATTTAAGCCTCAATTCCCTTTTATCAGCCATGTAGTATTAGATACATCTCTTAATCTATCACCTTCCTCCAGGGCGGCAGTAAGAGTATATGACACAGATGTGTTCAGAAGCACTCTGTAAATGGAAAGGTACCATCTAAAGTTTGTTCTTTGTTCAGTTCAGTCGCTCAGTCGTGTCCGACTCTTTGCCACCCCATGAATCGCAGCATACCAGGCCTCCCTGTCCATCACCATCTCCCGGAGTTCACTCAGACTCACATCCATCAGGTCAGTGATGCCATCCAGCCATCTAATCCTCGGTCGTCCCCTTCTCCTCCTGCCCCCAATCCCTCCCAGCATCAGAGTCTTTTCCAATGAGTCAACTCTTTGCATGAGGTGGCCAAAGTACTGGAGTTTCAGCTTTAGCATCATTCCTGCCAAAGAAATCCCAGGGCTGATTTCCTTCAGAATGGATTGGTTGGATCTCCTTGCAGTCCAAGGGACTAGGAACAACTAATTCCACTTTGGGGACTTTTTATCTTATTGTTCTAGGAAAATGATGCTACACAATCATGAGAGAATGTACAGGGAACTGTTTTCCAACAAATAAAGGCACATCTCTTTTCACTGGGTTTTCTTAATGATGGTACGTGTTTGTGAGGCAACATTTCCAGATTGAGTGTAGTCTCTCAACAAGTCAGGGACCATCAAAAGTTGGCTGGTCTACCAAGTTACATTACTAGCCTGATTTTCTGATGCAAAGCTTCCCAACTGGCACACCTGGAGAGCACAGCTATCAACCCCCTTAGCCCATGGGGTGGCCTGGGCCAGCTGGAGCTCTTGAAGTAGCTACATTAAGCCAGTCCCAAACAGCTTTCTAGGTTTGTAGGTTTCTGATATGTAAAATGACATGGAAAAGGCTGGTAAATACTGTAGTCTAACCAGCATGATTGAGTTCTGGACAAAAATAAATTGTTATTATCAACTGATAATACTTTTAAAGCATTTACCTTGTGTTTTGTATGTTTTAAAGACATTTTTAGTCTCCAAAAAAAAGGAGGGGCTCAGTAAGACAGGTTTTTATCCTTTTACAGAAGATGAAACTAAGACTGGAGCAGCCAAGTTTAGCCATCAGTAAATAGTCAGTTAAAATTGGAATTCAGGAACTTCCCTGGTGGTCCAGTACCTAAGACTCTCTGCTCCCAAAGTAGGGGGCCTCGATTCCATCCCTGGCCAGGGAACTATATCCCACATGCCGCAACTAGGAGCTGCAAAGACACAACTAAAGATCCCGCATGCTGCAACTAAGACCAGGAGCTCCTGTGTCACAGCTATGACCCAGAAACAAATAGATTAACTAATCAAATAAAACTGGAATCCAGATGTCCCTAGTCTAAAGCCACCTCTCAAAGTGAAGGTCGCTTATTCGTGGCCGACTCTTTGCAACCCCATGGACTATACAGTCCATGGAATTCTCCAGGCCAGAATACTGGAGTGGGTAGCCTTTCCCTTCTCCAGGGGCTCTTCCCAACCCAGGGATGGAACCCATGTCTCCCGCATTGCAGGCAGGTTCTTTACCAGAAAAATTCTAAACCAATCACCATCTCATATATACAATAATGAACTGGCTTACATTGTAACAGAGAATTTTCTTCCTCCTGTTGACTATGCCTTTTTTATACTGTTAGTGAGGATTTACCTCTGGCTCCCTGCACATCAAATATTTTCCAGAAAAGTGGCAAACAAAACCTCTTCTACAGGGGTTACATCCAGGGAGAGAGAGAAAGGACTGAAGGGGAGGGCTTTAACTACACCTATAGCTTAAGCCTCTTCCAAAAAAGAGAAAAAAGCAAACATGTTACCATCTGCTTATTCTCAGTGATGGGAAACAGATGTTTGTTACATATAAATAAAAGTTTAAAATAGAATTCATTACAACAGTTCAGGCAAAACTGTTCCAAATTACCAATACATATATTTCCTTGGATATGAAATAAATTTATTAATCTCTTTATACCTACAGAAAGAGAATATATCAAAGGGTCATTTCAAATTTTAACTTGCCAGTCCCACTTTCCATTTAAGTCATTCAAATGTTTGACAGAGCACCAATATTCTCATAATAATATCAGAGGCATGTATTCAAAATTTTTGTTATTGAAAGAGTGCCATGATCAAATAGTTTGAAGATAGCAGCTTCAGGCAACAGCAAGTTGATTAACTCTCTCCTTCCCATATTACCTTTTTGCTGAGCCCTTACTACAGACCAAAGTCTTTGACTGTGTGGATAACAATAAACTGTGGAAAATTCTGAAAGAGATGGGAATACCAGACCATCTGACCTGCCTCTTGAGAAACCTATATGTAGGTCAGGAAGCAACAGTTAGAACTGGACATGGAACAACAGACTGGTTCCAAATAGGAAAAGGAGTACGTCAAGGCTGTATATTGTCACCCTGCTTATTTAACTTGTATATGCAGAGTACATCATGAGAAATGCTGGGCTGGAAGAAGCACAAACTGGAATCAAGATTGCCGGGAAAATATCAATAACCTCAGATATGCAGATGACACCACCCTTATGGCAGAAAGTGAAGAGGAACTAAAAAGCCTCTTGATGAAAGTGAAAGAGGAGAGTGAGAAAGTTGGCTTAAAGCTCAACATTCAGAAAAAAGATCATGGCAACCGGTCCCATCACTTCATGGCAAATAGATGGGGAAACAGTGGAAACAGTGTCAGACTTTATTTTTCTGGGCTCCAAAATCACTGCAGATGGTGACTGCAGCCATGAAATTAAAAGACGCTTCCTCCTTGGAAGGAAAGTTATGACCAACCTAGATAGCATATTCAAAAGCAGAGACATTACTTTGCCAACAAAGGTCCATCTAGTCAAGGCTATGGTTTTTCCAGTGGTCATGTATGGATGTGAGAATCAGACTGTGAAGAAAGCTGAGCGCCAAAGAATTGATGCTTTGAACTGCAGTGTTGGAAGAGACTTGGGAGTCCCTTGGACTGCAGGGAGATCCAACCAGTCCATTCTAAAGGAGATCAGTCCTGGGTGTTCATTGGAAGGACTGATGCTAAAGCTGAAACTCCAATACTTTGGCCACCTCATGCGAAGAGTTGACTCATTGGAAAAGACTCTGACACTGGGAAGGATTGGGGGCAGGAGGAGAAGGGGACAGCAGATGATAAGATGGCTGGATGGCATCACCGACTCAATAGACATGAGTCTGAGTGAACTCAGGGAGTTGATGATGGACAGGGAGGCCTGGCGTTCTGTGATTTATGGGGTCGCAAAGAGTCGGACACAACTGAGCGACTGAACTGAACTACTGTAGACGAGTGTTACCTTGTCACTAGGACTTACACCAGAGTATCCTAACTCCTTCTCCCCTCTCTATTCTTTCCTGTCTTCCTTACAACTTTCTAGCTGTCAGGAAGGCCGACAACTCCTCATTCACACATAGACTGTGTTTAATTCTTCTCACATGTACCATTAACAGAAGTACAGATGGAATGTATTTAGGTCGGAACAGAGGTATAGAGGAAAGGCTACACAGAGGAACTTAGACTCTTATTTTTTAAGCACTAAAGAGCCCGATGATAAAGTTTGCATTTTTAGAAACATAATTTCCAGTAATCTAGAAAATGAGGGCTTTCCTGATAGCTCAGTTGGTAAAGAATCTGCCTGCAATGCAGGAGACCCCAGTTCGATTCTTGGGTCGGAAAGATACCCTGGAGAAGGGAAAGGCTACCCACTCCAGTATTTTGGCATGGCTTGCAAAGTCAGACACGACTGACTTTCACTTCACTAATCTAGAAAATGAAATGAACAGGGAAGAAATTAGGCTGGAAGAGTCACAGCACACTAGTGTAATAATAATTGCATCAAAACAAATTTTTTTCAATTAAGCAGGTCTTGATTTGGTCCTCAACATATGAAACAAATAAAGCAATACGTGAGTTCTTCCTTATTTAAAGAAACTAGAAAAAAGGCACAGGAAAAAACAGGGCAGCAGACATTAAGAAAGAAATCAAAGAAAAGGGAGAGAACTAGGGAGAGGATGTCAGGAACAGCCAAACGAGGTGTGGGTTCCAAGTAGCGACCAGTATGATTAAAGTTAAACAGGGCAAGAGAAAGACTTATTATTAGAATTGCTCATTTAGGTTTGGCAAGATTACTGATAACCCTCAGTCAGTGGGTGTGGACAGATATCTGGTTGCAGTAGGTTGATAAGTCAACAGGACTTAAGGAAGCAGGTGCAGGCTTCTGTTTTGAGGAACTTGGTTGTAAATGGAAGGAGAGTGTAGGGTAGCACAGAGGTGCACAAAGGTTCAAGAGTTTGTGTATATTTAAAAGTGGAAGTAATTCAAGCATGCTCAGTGGTTTTAGGCAAGTAACCAGCAGAGAGAGCAATTTAAAATGAAACTAGAACAAGAACTAAGTGATGGAAACAAATCTCAGAAAAGAAAGGATACAATTATGGCAGCTTAGGTGGAGGAAGCGGACTTGCTTAAAAATAAGCAATACTACAAAAGGCCTACCACACATAGCTGAAACTCCTTAACTTGACATGTTTTTAGATAATTTGTTTCCAAACTACTTTGCCCAGCTTCTACATCTTCACTTTCCATTCTTTTATTTTCCCATGCTGTGCTCTGTGCTGTGCTTCTTTGCTCAGTCTCCAACTGTTTGCGACCGCATGGACTGGGCCCGCCAAGCTCCTCTGTCCATGGGGATTCTCCAGGCAAGAGTACTGGAGTGGTTCACCATTTCTTCCTCAGGGGATCTTCCCAACCCAGGGATCAAACCCAGCTCTCCCACATTGCAGGCGGATTCTTTACCATCAGAGCCACCAGGAAAGCCCTTCTCCACGCTATTTCTATTTAAATGCTATCCTCTATCCACCCCACCCTCCATTCTAGATAGGGCTCAAGGTCCAATTCAAATACCACTTGTCCCATACAGTTCTTTTTGATCTTTTCATAAAAGTCCTTTGTCTACTTTTGTCTAACTCTCTACCTCATCATATTGCCTTATTAGGCTACCACTTTAAAAAATACCATACATTTCTTTCCCTCTGAGAGGATCTGTTCTTACCCACGCTTCTACCTCGCATTAATTTGTGACCTTTACTAGACTGTCCCACAGATGTGGGTTCAAATTTGATCGGTCTGAAAATACACCCCACTCTTGTGCCAAATGAAACTTCCTTGCCATGACCAAATACAGCCAGAATTGGACCTGGATTGTAGAGCTGGGCTAATGATAGTGAGCAACTGGTGATGACACACAGTACTAGTTAAAATCTGAAAACAAGGGCCTTCAGAACGCTCCCGGGTACAAAAGCCCTGTGTCTCCTGTGTGTGTGGTGGGGGGAGGGGAGTGGAATTCAGTCTCCCAGGCCTTCTCTGAGTTCCAAAGAGTAGATCAAAGCAATGACTAAGGAAAGCAGAAAAGAAAAGTAGCACTTAAACCAGATAGCCTGAACAATAAATAGTTCAGTGACAACACAACAGTCCCAATTCCTCCTCAAGGGATACACATAACAACGTTTTGGCTATCTTTAGGTAGTTCTGTAAAAACTAAACCCCACCCAGGTGGAAAATGGTGACTACCTGCGGATCACAAGCCCTTAGACCTCAGCTTTGGAACCAGAGGTCTAACCACAACCAGAAAACTGATGATTCAGCTTCTCCAAACACCAACCTGTTAGCCCCACTCAATCAGAATAACGTCACGCACCCTGCAGCCCTCATCCCAAATACCGCTTTGAAAAAACCTAAAAGCCATCAGGGAGTTCAGAACTTTTCAACACCCTCTATCCATTCCCCTCGCTTCGCACCCTGCAATTAACGCTGGACTTTCCTTCACCACAACCCGCCATCAGTAAATTGGATTTGCTAACCGGAGGGAGAAGGGAGGCGAACTCTACTCCGTAACAAACGCATCTGTACTCATGCTCCCAAGCAAGACACACACTAAAGAAAGCGCACGCCTTCAACAGTTCTAAACTGCCTTCCTTTCTCCTCTCTTCAATAAGAAGACGGAAAGGCAGCAAGACTCCTTTAGAGTAACTCCTGCTAAAAGCTTCTGGGGTCCGGTAGGCAAGCTACAGGGCACCGGTAGACAAGGAGAAAACAAGCACTCCGCAGACAAACATTGAGCAGGATGACAAGACTGAGTGTTACCCTCCAAGTTGCCCAATTCCCTCCCCCGCCCCACGCTACGCACGACACGTCGACGGCGTGACGCACCACCCGGCCCCGCCCCTACCCCCGTGGCCTGCAGCCCGCCAGGCCCTACTGGGAGTTAGCGCGGAGGCTGTTCTCACGCACTGGTGGAAAGAGAGGCCGCGCTCCCGGCTCAGCACGGTGTCTCGGGTGCTGCAGCCCACTGCCGAGCAACTTCGAGTCATCTCGCTACGTGGGGCTCCACCTCCGGTGTTCGCGCGACAGCATGAGACGCGGTCAAGTTAGCTCCGCCCGCTGACTCCGCAGCTACCACCTTTATTTGTTTGAGAAAGGCGGGCTCTTAAGGCTCCTTGGCTCCCGCCCTGCCTCTCCGCGGGCGCTGCGCTCGCCGCCGTGGCCAATCACAGAGCACGTCACGTCGCAGCAGCCAATCGGAAAGGCCGGGGGGTATTAAGTCAACCTCTGGGCCTCCCCTCGCTCCTCGTTGGAGGGTGATAAGTGTATTTCGCTGGAATGGTCTGCTTTTCGTCCGGCCTGGTGAAATCTAGGGCCATCGCGCTTATTCCGAGGCTCGGCCAGAGAATGCAAAGGGGGAGAGGCAGGACAAAAGTTGAGGCGAATCCAGAGGCAATGCCGATGGGTCTCAAGGTGCGAGCTCTGAAAGTGACGGGAGGGCTAGGAAAGGATGAACGTGGCGCCCTAGAAATACTGAAGGCAAAATTAGAACCCATATAAATTATTTAATGGGAGGCATGTCATTTTCTTGCATTTTATTTTGGAGTTATCTGATGCGGAGATAATGTCGGAGCTATTGGTAGAGTAGGTATGTGGCCTCAGGATTTAATGAGAATTTAATACCAAGATAAGTCGGTTTTTAATTCAACGAGCTCTTTCCTACAACATCCTTTGCCTCAATGGAGATTACGAAGGAGATAAGGTAAAAAGGTTCTGGGGGTTTGGGGGGAAGCTCACGGCCTAGAAGGGACTCTTCAATAGAAGTACTAGGAGGAGCAGGAGAGAGGGCAGTAAAATGGTTTTGCTTGGGATGTGGGGCATCGTGGATAGTTTTCAGGAGTGAGAAGATCTTGGAACGATGTCTTTTTTTAAGCTCTTTATGTTTACGATATGAGACTTAAGTTTTTACAGAAGAAACAAAATGGAGCCAAGGTGAGGCATACTTTCTATTTTGTATGTTTGAAGAGGTCCTTAGTATATTATGTAGCATCTTTCCTGCTTAACGTTGGAGGCTCATTAAAGAAAACAAATGTTCGTAACTTTTTTATTTCTGTCTCTAGCTGCAAGAATGAGTACAACATTTCCAAGCAAGGTTGTTCTTTCTCCCTTGTTACTTAATCCAGATTTTCGCTGAAAAGATTCATCTCAAGGTATTGTTCACAGTTGCTTTCCATTATAATATGCTTATGTAGTATTCAGTTTAGTCCTTGGAAGGAAAGTTATGACCAACCTAGATAGCTTATTAAAAAGCAGAGACATTACTTTCCCAACAAAGATCCGTCCGGTCAAGGCTATGGGTTTTTCCAGTGGTCATGTATGGATGTGAAAGTTGGACTGTGAAGAAAGCAGAGCGCCGAAGAATTGATGCAATTGAACTGTGGTGTTGGAGAAGACTTGAGAGTCCCTTGAACTGCAAGGAGGTCTAACCAGTCCATCCTAAAGGAGATCAGTCCTGGGTGTTCATTGGAAGGACTGATGCTAAAGCTGAAACTCCTGTACTTTGGCTACCTCATGCGAAGAGTTGACTCATTGGAAAAGACTCTGATGCTGGGAGGGATTGGGGGCGGGAGGAGAAGGGGACGACAGAGGATGAGATGGCTGGATGGCATCACTGACTTGATGGACATGAGTTTGAGTAGACTCCAGGAGTTGGTGATGGACAGGGAGGCCTGGCAGTGCTGCGGTTCATGGGGTCGCAAAGAGTTGGACACGACTGAGCAACTGAACTGAAAAAGTATTGGTTACCAGCGAAGTACGCTTATGCTCTTTCAACCCATTAAAGGTAACTTTAAATGGAGACTTAAAAGTTGCCATTATGGAGTATTAAAAGAGCAATGCTTGTGGGTGTTGGACATTTCTGATGGAAGTAGAGCCCTGGGCGAAACGGCTGCTGTTAAGATGGGTTCAGGGATAATCTAACCTGCTGAGAGCTGGGCACAGAGGTGGGTGCTGCTCCTAAGAGTCCAGGTGCAGGCACTCATTTTTCATTTTCTTAAGCTAGAGCTGCCAGTTGAGCATCAGAGTACGAAGAAGGGATTTTTTTCTTTCCTGCTGAATTAGTTCATGAGAATGTGGCTCTCAAAGTCTTGACAGTATCCATCTAATTATTTATTACAGCTGGGTTTCAGAAGACTGCAATGTTGGGGAACAACTGACTTAAATGCACACCTGCTCAATCAAAGTAACCAAGTTACTTTACAGCCACGGGGGGTCGCTGCTGTGGGTATACTTAGTGTGCTTCTGGATAGGGAAGCATGCAATCCTTTATAAATGGATTCATTGATGTTGAGTTGTATTTATGTATTTTTAAATTTGCTAATAAGCTTTACATACTTTTTGTTGCTATTTTTCATTTTTTTCCTGGTCACACTGAAGTTCTCAATCATTTGATTATATCTTTGCTTCCTTCGGAGCCTGGTGGGCTGCTGTCTGTGGGGTCGCAGAGAGTCGGACACGACTGAAGCGACTTAGCAGTTAGCAGTTGCTTCCTTCGATAGCTTCATATCCAATGATTAAACGTTTTCACTGCTGTTCACATAATGAACTTACGTGATTACTGAATACATGAATGAGGATATGTAAGCTGTATTAAAGATATTATTTGTAGAAAGCATTGACCAGTGCAAAAAATAATTTGAAATAAAATCTCTTTTCAGGAATTGTATTCTTGAAGATGTCGGAAAAAGATTCCTGGGTCTTGGAAGAGAATTACTAAAACTGCAGGGGAGGTAGTCTAATATCTTTCCTTTTTTAGCATATTAAGTATTCCTGGTACAAAAGCAGTGAGTGGAAGGGGAGGATTGTCCAAGTAAAACATATATTTCTAAAGGGTTGAGTGAAATCTAACTTTATGTTATAAAATCTCATTAATTGCTTACTTGGGGAAAAATTAGTAACAGCTAATGCTTATTGAGTTGTACTAAATGTTTTGTATGTGCACAATTTTTTGTTTTTAACACATTTTTCTCAACTATGAAAGCAAAAATAGAGGCTTTGCCTTCTAGGACTGGTATCTTCCTTATTGAATACCTATCTTTTTGTCATATTATTAGCTAGTTTTACATTTATTTGTCATCTTGCTATAATAAAATGTAGTAACTGACATATTCTCGCAGAATTTTTCATCCTGTTGGTTCTCTGGGGATTTTTGTTCTTCAGAAGGCCTTGGGGTTTTGAAATTATTGGTGACTGAGTATAAAGTCAGTTCTGAATCTGATCCTTGCCCATAAATTTTAGACATTTTCAGCTAATTCATAAGTTGTACGTTTTACTTTTTTGGATATGGATTATGACCTTCTGGGACTTCCCTTGTGGCTTGGTTAAGAATCCGCCTTCAGTGCGGAAGACCTGGGTTCCATTCTAGGTTGGGATGATCCCCTGGGGAAGGGAAAGGCTACCCACTCTAGTGTTCTGTCCTAGAGAATTCCATGGACTGTATAGTCCATGGGGTTTCAAAGAGTCGGACATGACTGAGCGACTTTCACTTCACTTCACTTCTGACCTTCTGTGTTAGTGTTTATTGCTGTGTAACAGATTGCTCAATATTTGGCAATTTAAAACAAACACTGATCAAACAGTAAGGAAAGGAAGTAGAAAACAGACATCAGCTTCCAAACTGTCTTCAGTTTGCAAGCCTCCATTCCCTGATGGCTGTTGGCTGAAGGTTTCAGTTCTTTTTCACCATGTGAGCCTCTCCATGGGCTGCCTGAGTGTTCTTACCACGTGATAGCTGGCTTTCCCCAGAGGGACTGGTCTAAGAGAGAGGCCAAGATGGAAGCTTGTCTTTTAATACTTTTTTTTTTAATTCACTTGAAAGTTACAAGACATCACTTCTGCCCTGTTCTGTTGGCCTTAGTGTGTTGTAGGTGGGCACTATACAAAGGTGTGACTACCAAGAGGGGAGGGGTCATCAGAGACCACCTTGGAGCCTGACTACTGCTGCTGCTAAGTTGCTTCAGTCATGTCCGACTCTGTGCGACCCCACAGACGGAAGCCACGTAATTAAATACTTTAAGTATTATTGTTGTTGGACCCATTTCCCCTCTCCTAATTCCTCCTAGGTGGAAGTGGTTAGAGAAGCTCAGTAACACTAAACTGTAGATAGAAATTGTGTATCCTTTGCCTTATTATTTTGCTTGGGGTGCAGAATGACTTGGAAAATTTGAAATTTCTATTTAGAGTATTTCAAGGAATGTAGTCTGATTGCCTGTAGACAGTTACACAAATATTTGAGATAGGATGGATTAAAAATACAAATATGCAGCAGCAGAATTAGAGCAGTTTGCCGTTTTTCCCCAAAGGGTGAGTATATGTCCTTTTCTTTCTGCTGCTCGCCGCCGCCCTGGGCTCTGTTCCTTTTAATGAGTAAAACATAGACCTTGTCAAGCAGTCATAATGTTCTGCTGCTGCTGCTAAGTCACTTCAGTCCTGTCCAACTCTGTGCGAACTCCATAGACGGCAGCCCATCAGGCTCCACCGTCCCTGGGATTCTCCTGGCAAGAACATTGGAGTGGGTTGCCATTTCCTTCCCCAGTGCGTGAAAGTGAAAGTGAAGTCGCTCAATCGTGTCCGACTCTTGGGAACCCCATCAACTGGAACCTACCAGGCTCCTCTGTCCATGGGATTTTCCAGGCAAGAGTACTGGAGTGGGGTGCCATTGCCTTCTCCGCATAATGTTCTAAATAGGCAGAATTCTAATTAGTTCTGGAGTCTTATAATCTTTTGAGTCTTTTCCATCATCACTGCTTGAAAGTTCTTTGTTAGCAGAGATGACTCTCCCACTTTTCCTCTTTTAGTGTTTTTGATCATTGGAAACCTTGTCTGATAAAAAAGACATTACACACAGAGCGAGGCGTAACCAGTTTGGGGATGTGTTAAGGTATGGGTTCAGTTCAGTCACTCAGTCGTGTTTGACTCTTTGCGACCCCATGAATCGCAGCACGCCAGGCCTCCCTGTCCATCACTAACTCCAGGAGTTCACCCAAACCCATATGCATCGAGTCCGTGATGCCATCCAGCCATCTCATCCTCTGTCGTCCCCTTCTCCTCCTGCCCTCAATCTTTCCCAGCATCAGTCTTTTTCCAGTGAGTCAACCCTTCACATGAGGTGGCCAAAGTATTGGAGTTTCAGCCTCAGCATCAGTCCTTCCAATGAGCACCCAGGACTGGTCTCCTTTAGGATAGACTGGTTGGATCTCCCTGCAGATCATCGAAAAAGCAAGAGTTCCAGAAAAACATCAATTTCTGCTTTGTTAACATGCCAAAGCCTTTGACTATGTGGATCACAATAAACTGTGGAAAATTCTGAAAGAGATGGGAATACCAGACCACCTGACCTGCCTCTTGAGAAACCTATATGCAGGTCAGGAAAGTATGGGTACTCTTCCAATACCAGGGTTCATGTTGAGAAGACATCTCCAAGTTAGCATAAGCTAACCTGTACACTAGGACCACAGCCTTGTCTAACTCAATGAAACTAAGCCATGCCCGCAGGGCAACCCAAGACAGGTGGGTCATGGTGGAGAGTTTGACAGAATGTTGTCCACTGGAGAAGGGAATGGCAAACCACTTCAGTATTCTTGCCTTGAGAACCCCATGAACAGTATGAAAAGGCAAAATGATAGGATACTGAAAGAGGAACTCCCCAGGTCAGTAGATGCCCAATATGCTACTGGAGATCAGTGGAGAAATAATTCCAGCAAGAATGAAGGGATGGAGCCAAAGCAAAAACAATACCCAGCTGTGGATGTGACTGGTGATAGAAGCAAGGTCTGATGCTATAAAGAACAATATTGCATAGGAACCTGGAATGTCAGGGATTTGGGGCAGGAGGAGAAGGGGATGACAGAAGATGAGATGGCTGGGTGGCATCACTGACTCGATGGACGTGAGTCTGAGTGAACTCTGGGAGTTGGTGATGGACAGGGAGGCCTGGCGTGCTGTGATTTATGGAGTTGCAAAGAGTCGGACACGACTGAGCAACTGAACTGAACCTGTACAAAGTAGTAAGTGACATGCTTGAAATTATCTTTGTTATGAGTTTTTTCCAGTCATAGTAAAGTTGGAAGTCTTACCTGTTCTACGTGCAAAAACGGAAAACTATAGAAATGTGCCTATATGTATTTTTAAAAGTGAGCTAAGCAATAAAAACTTAAAACTAGAGCTCAAGTTGAAAATAAGTACAAATGTCCAATGATTAAACTTTGCCACTGCTGTTCACATCATGATTTATTGTGATTAATGTATGTGAATGAGGACATAATGAAGAAAAGAAAATCATGATGCATATAGTTAAGATGTGGTTTTTGTACATTGACTTGCCTGTAAATGTTTTTCGTTTTAGGAATAAAATTGAAGGGTGTTTTTCTTAGAGAACACCGTGTGTGAGATTTATCAAGAATTTGAAGATTTATATAAGGTAAGAAGTTTATAAACTTATTCTTTTTAAGATAGTAATTTTAGAAAAACATTGGATTTTGTATTTGTTATGTATTGAGCATAATGTGGATATTTAATTAAAATTTTTCCTCATTCAGCTTTCAAAGATAAAAAATATTTCAAAGATAGTATAATTTTCATTTAATTCAGGAGAGGCTGTTGGGTGGGTGGGGGGTGGCGGGACTTTTAACCTTGATAGTCATCTTTTAAAAAAAATAATGATATAATTCTTTCAGGCCCTGAAATTCTTAGAGGTCATATATTCTTCGGTTTAAATTGGTTGAACTATTGGATATTCTATAAATAATTCTTTGGTATGCTGGTGGATGCCCATCCTTTTACTTGAGCTTTATTCAAGAACAGTAGATAGGCAGGTAGTCAGAGCTGAGAATCTCAAACCTAATACCAAATTAACCTGCTATGAATTAGGCATGGTATCTTGGGGTGTTTCTCAAATTTAACTAAGGTATTTTCTATTTCTTAAAGTTTGATATAAACTTTATGGCCCTTAGTGATAAGATATATGAAATTAACACATTCAAAAACAGAATTTAAACATTAATGGGCTGGATTCTACTGTTTTCCAGAAGTAAACACAGTACTGGCTGCTGTTCAATGAATTTTATACACATATGGTCTTGTGCCTTGTGATTGTAAAGTTTTACAATCTGGACAACAGTACAGTTATCCAGAACTTTAATCTTTTGCAGTCCTTAAGACTACTGAAAGGAGGGGAGGGGCTCTAAATTCTCAATAAATTTAAACACTCTAAAGGGTGTTTTTGGACTGTCTGCAAATCCTTATATGAAGAATTCTATATAACATTATCTCCAAACATTCTTTCAGTGAGTATTTCAGAGTCTTAGAATTAACATTCATTTCAGAAAAACTTCAGTTTTATTTGATCTAGAACTTGGCTTGGCTAGTAGTTAACTAAATTGGGTTAAAAGTTGACTATTTTGTGAATTACCAACACAAGTTTTTCTTTTTTAAATACAGGTCCTTTACACCATTTCAACATGCATGAATCTTTTCACACGGTAGTTAAACAGCACCTGACCCACAACAACACAGCTGAAGTTTTGTCACAATATTAATTATTATTGCATAAACTTGGCTATGGCTCTTTATTCCAGAATCATTATGCAAAGAAAGGGTGTGCATCAAGAATGGCTTCAGTTACATCACTTCTTTCAAAGTCTTGGTCATTGAACATCTGTTAGTTACACAGATAGCAAAGCATGTAACTGTGTTGCCTCCTTGTCTCCCAGTGATAAGCCCATGGAACATTTTACAAAAATGGATAATCAGAAGAGGGAATTGGTCAATAAATATGACTGAACTACAAAGAAATGAAAAATGATTAACACTGCAGGTAAAATTAGTGTTAGAAGCTTTGAAAATGGCCACTGCAAAGCAAATATAGGATGATACCATGACCTACATGAAGCTACAGTACAAGCCACATTTTAAGAGCAAGGTAAAGTTGGTTTAGTGTACAATTTCACCAAGAACAGAAAGCCACTTACGGTTGAAGTGAAGCATTTCCTTCTCCTTTGTAGTGTAATCAAGAACAAAAACCAGTCAGTTTGGCATTGAAGTTAGTCGCTACACTGAAGGAAATGGTAATTACAAGGACATCTATTTACTGCCAGGAAAGGCTGGTTTCATCTCAAAGTCAACACAAGCTAATGTTAAACTACCTAGTGAAGCTACAGACTCAGATAAGGATGTTACTGTGGAATGTGCACCCAGATTCCAAGAATTACAGGCAGTCCTTGTAGTAGTGAGAGGCTGTACCGTGGAAAAACTGCAGGATTTGGATGGGATGTAAATGGAGTTAGAAGATAGAGATGACTGTGAGAGTGTTGACACTGCTGCCACTCAAGAAACAGTTCTAGGTGTGTAGGAGGCAGAACTTAGTGAAGTTTTACATAGGAAAGCAGTTGTAAACAATGAATGTGTCTCAAAAGAAGTGATGTTGTTGAACAACTTCACATTGAAGGAACTTGCAGAACTGTATCATGACATTGACTGTTAAAAGATAAAATTTTGGAAGCTGATTCAAACTTGGAGAGTATGACAGTTTGCCAAGGCATAGATAAGATGCCTTGGCATCTCACTCCATATTATAAGTTTTATAATGAGAAAGGAAGCACATTTCAAAACTACTTGATACATTTTTTAAAATAAAGAAATAAAACATAACTTTCAGTGTCTCTAGTGGTTTGTTTTGGGGTTTTTTGTTTAGTGGGGGAGATTATTGTTGGGTTTGATTTTTTTTTTTTCTTTTTTGGCTACACCAAGTGGCTTCTGGGACCTTAGTTCCCCAACCAGGAATTGATCTTAACCCCAGCAGTGAAAGCTACAAATCCTAACAACTCGACTGCCAGGGAATTCCCAATGTTTGGAGTGTTACTACAAATATTACTTTAAAGCTATAAATTACAAAATTACACAAAAATTTATAAATTACATTTATAACCAACATCAAGAGGTTTTTTAATGTTTTGCCAAGTCACAGAATAGTTGTTAAATATTAACAATTACTGTTAATCCCATAGATTTAAGACTTTGCACCATTTCAACTTGTGTAGTCAAAGGCAGAACTGCCTGCGTTTAAAACAAGGTGAGTTTTTATATTTAATCAGATATAAGTGCATCAAGTCTAGAACTGTAAGCTTTATCATAACCAATTATTATTCACACTTTTCACATTGTATGCTACTACATCAAGGCTTCGAAATAAAAATTTATTACACAAAGTCATTTGGACTTTGCAGGCAAAATCCTGTCTAACAGAATGAAAGAAAGTCACTAGCATCCAACTCTGACTCCACCAGGCTCCTCTGTCCGTGGAATTCTCCAGGCAGGAATACTGGGGTGGGTTGCCATTTCCTTCTCCAGGGGATCTTTTGGACCCAGGGATTGAAGCTGAGTCTACTGCATTGCAGGTAGATGCTTTACCGGCTGAGCTACTAGGGGAGCCCCCAAATATGGTCCGACTTTTAAGTCGGATTTTTATTGACACCTTTTTAGGTAAACTAGTCCTTGGAATGGTAAGTGGAAAATGGAAGGCTTTTTAGAACTTGAAATTAATAACTATCGTAAGCCTCTTGAGTAGGTCTACTTCAGCCTTATAGAACTAACTATATTTGCTTTTTAAACTGAACCATAAGTGTATACCACTACTAAATGGTTTTACAACTGATGCCAAAATCTTGTCTCTGATGCTGAACAGAAATAGTATGGAAGAGAAATAGTGGCTTTATTTCTTTGGCACGCAAAGAGGGAACACAGCAGGCTAGCACATCAAAAACTTTGTATCCCAATGAAGGTCCCGCTTTTTTTTTCTTCTGCAAAATTTCAGAACAGCCACAGCTGGCATCGCACAACTCAGTAATCAGATCATGTCTCCCTGAAGTTAAAATAACCTGTGACCTTTTTTGAAATGTTACAAGAGAATGCAGGGGGAGAAGAATGCCAGATGCTAAGTATAATTCATACAGAATCAGAGTGATTAGTTTTGTTTATCTTTGTGGAGGGCAAGTCTAGCAGATAAATAATAAGTGCTTAACTCTAGCAGTCCTGTTTGGCTGGTATGTGCCTAAGACCATTCATACATTTATGTTTTTGCTAAAACAGTATAGTGAGCACAAAAACTTGCCTACTCTCTTAAATACAAGAGTTTGCTATGTTTTACTTTACTTCCAGTGAAGGCGTTTAGAAAAGACCGTTGACTGCTGTATTGGGAAGAGAATTGCACATGTACAGGCAGGCTCTGGCGAAACCAGTCAAGTTACAGTGTGACAAATGTTAACAGATCTCAAATAGTATCGCAGGTTACTAACTATAGTACCTTATTCACTCCACTGTGCCTCTAGGGGCTTCCCTGGTAACTCAGCTGATAAAGAATCCGCCTGCGATGTAGGAGGCCACGGTTCGATTCCAGGGTCGGGAAGATCTGGACAAAAAAATGGCAACCCACTCCAGTATTCTTGCCTGGGAAAGCCCATGGACAGAGAAGCCTGGCGGGCTAAGTCTGTGGGGTCGCAAAGAGTCGGCCATGACTGGGCGATTTTCACATTCATGCCTCTTTAGAGTAACAAATCAAGCATGTCCACAACAGCCTTTGGGTATGACCAGATCGTTTGGTTCTAAAGATATGCTCAATAAGCAATACCGTAGAACCAAGTAAATAAGTGAAATATCCCAGCAACAGCCTTGTAATAAGGCCCTTGCAGCCCGATTTTTCGGTGGCCGGTCGCGTCGGCAGCGTGGCGGGGGCCGCTGACGTCTCACAGGACCAGCGCTACGTGGCGTTTCTGATGGCCGGGGCCGGCCTCCCGCCAGACAGCTACGCCCACCGGGACTTCTTTTTCGCATCATCCTGGCCACCGCACGCCGCCCCTCTGAACTCACAAGTGCACGGGCGGCGCGAAGCGAGTCCTCCCAGACTCCCACGCGCTACAGAACCCCGGCCTGGGGCCCGGCTCCAGCCCCGGTCCCGGAAGTGCCGTGGCGGGCCGCGTATCGGCGTGGGCGGGGCAGGGCGTCGCTCCCGGAAGCGTCGGCCAGCCGGCTGGGCGGGGCTGCGGCTGCCACGTTGGAGCGGAACGTGGAGGTGGCCCCGGCCAGGAGGAGGGGCGGCGGCGAATGCTGGGAGAGTCCGACTGGCGCCGCGCTCACGCAGGAACCGGTCTCCGGGGGTCCCCGCCAGGTGCGTCCTCTTGTGCTCTCCTGTCCTCTTTGCGGCTCCTGGGGCCTTCGGGGAGAGCCCAGGCCCACGCCGGTATCCCGGTCTCGGTCTCCGCTGGTCCTCTCCAGCCTGCGGCCCGGTCTCCGGCGGCGGCGCGCCCGGGTCTTCGTTTCGGGCCCGGAGGGACAGCGCCTGGCGTCACGGCTGCTTCGGGGATCGCGCCGGCCCGCATCCACCGACGTTTCCTCCGCTGAGCAGAAGCGCCCCAGAGGCTTGCGCCAGGGTGTCCAGCCGGGGCGCGTAGCTGGCGTCTGAGGTTAGGAGACCTTCGGACCCTGGTGCACAAAGAGGCGCGGTCCCCAAGGGCGAGGGAAGGAAACAGACCTCATCAGCATTACCTTGGTTGACTTTAGTTTGGGATTTTTTGTTATTATCTGAGCTGTTGCCAGATTTAAAGGTTCGTAGGTTTTAACTACAGGCTACTGTCACTTAACTGGGATTGTTTTATTTTAAGGGCAGTCGCCGCCGGTCGCAGCCTGTATCTCGAAGGAAGTATCATTCAGTGTTGTATGTTTTTGCTACTGATTTACTATAATGAGAGGTTAAGTTACGGGGGCAGGTGTAAAATAAATCAAAATGTTGCCTGGGCTTGTGGGCATTGTAAACTTTTTCATAATTCGGGGAACTAATTTTACCCAGGTCATTCTGAAGTTTCAGTGATGGTCTTTTACAAATCCTTCCCGCGAAACTGTTTTTTCTAACACAGAAGACTGAAATTGATTGTCGTTTTGGGCAACCTAGACTGTGTAATCAGTAGTTAGAGCTTCGTCCTTGAATCATACGATCTTATGTTTTCTGTACATAACGATTGTTCTAGAGTTAGGTAAAGTTTACTTACCTTTTCTCAGTGGTTCTTGAGTGCTCCTGTTTTCTCATTTCTCCCTAATTACAGCCCTGGGAATGGTTTGTAGACCCTTACGAACTTTTGGATAAGTTGAAGTGTTTTTGTTGTGAATTTATGTTACACACATCTGAGGTTATTTAGGAAATGTCAGATTTGAAATGGATTTCCAATTATATAACTTAATTTTATATAAGTAAGTTATTTTCTGAAACCAGTAAGAACAGAAAGAAATTTGTAAACTATAAAGAGCAATGGTTCTTAATCTTTTGGGATTCCTCTCTCTTTTTTCTAGAAGTATTTGTGATTTTATTTTGTTTTCTGATGTTCTTTTGATATTTACGTATTTATTTCTAAATTTTTATTGGAGTATGGTTGCTTTACATTGTGTTAATGTCTATTATGCAGCAAAGTGAATCAGTTATATGTGTACCTGTATCCCCTCCTTTTTGGATTTCCTTCCCATTTAGGTCACTGCAGAGCATTGAGTAGAGTCCCCTGTGTTGTACAATAGGTACTCCTTTCTCCTTAGTAATCTGTTTTATCCAGAATATCAAGAGTGCATGTATGTCAATCCCAGTCTCCCAATTCATCCCATCCTCCTCCACCCCATCCCCACCCCCGGCCCTTGATATCTGTAAGCTTGTTTTCTAGATCTCTGTCTCTATTTGTGCTTTCAAATAAATTCATCCGTACCATTTTTCTAGATCCCATATATAAGCGATATTATGCATTTGTTTTTCTGACTTAACTTCACTCTGTATGACAGTCTCTAGGTATATACATGTCTCTGCAAATGGCATAAAAAGGAATTATTTCATTCCTTTTTGTGGCTAAGAAGTATTACCTGTGGGCTTCTGAGGTGGCTCAGTGGTAAAGAATCTGCTTGCCAATACGGGAGATGCAGGTTCGATCCCTGGGCTGGGAAGATCCCCTGGAGAAGGAAAGGGCAACCCCACTCCAGAATTCTTGCCTGGGAAATTCCATGGACAGGGGAGCTCGGCGGGCTACAGTCTGTGGGGTCCCAAAGAGTTGGACATAACTTATTGAGTAAAGAACAGCAATGACATTGTATGTATCACTCCACTCTCTTTTAAGGATCTGATGGAGCTACTGGATCATCTTCCTGGAAACCCGCACAGACACACATACGGGATCTTCTGTATAATATCATGAGGTTTATACAGTTCTAATGAAAGATTCTTATAAAATGATATTATTAAATTATTACATTGTTTTTCTAGAAATGTCATAATTCTTAAATAGATTAATTTCAGAGACTTCCCTGGTGGTCCAGTGATTGGGACTCCAGAGGGCACGTTTGGAATCCCTGATTGGGGAACTGGGGATCCCATATGCCATGTGATGTCGTCCAAAAGAGGGTTAATTTTAGCTCAAAAAGTTTTGTTGTATTAAGACTGCAGATAAGTGTGACACCATTTAGTTCAATGACCAGCGCACAGTTGCATCTTTGATTTGCTTTTGGCTGAGTGAGATGAGCCTAGACCATCAGTAACATTAAATAAATTCTCTGGAACAAATGTGCCCATGCTAATGAGGTATCTTGCCCACACAAGGTGAATTTTTATCAGCCACAGTGGCAGCCGGGTATTGTGTTTCTGGTTTGGGAGTCAGAGTTTCCAGTTCTGATACCTCTTTGACTTTTTACTTTCTGAGGTTTAGTTCAGTGCTCCATGTATGATACCATTGTGAGGTTGGAGCTGTTTAGAGGTTAGTGCTGTTGGGTTTTAGCGTTGCTTCACAAAATCAGCTTTTAGAAATGCAGGGGGAAAGTTTCATTTCACTGCACACAACTGTTGCGGAGAGAAACTTGGATGAATAAATAAAAGTTGTGGTCTGGATCGTAAATTTTCTTCAGTAGATGTATTCTTTTGAAGATTTCACTGGGGTAAACATTTTATTAAATGGTGACTTTTTAGCTGCCGTTTACAAGCATTTATTTACCAGGTGCCAGGCACTGTTCTCTGTGAATTCTCACAGCAAACCTATGTTGTAGATGCTTTTACTATAGTTATTTTACCAAATGGTTAGCCAAGACACACATAGATAAAATTACCTACCAGAAGTCAGAACTAGGACACGTGGAACTGGGATTTAAACTGACAGTGTTGGCTCCAGTCTCCATACCTTAACTGCTCTCCTTTTGGTACTGTCTTATGGGGGCATGTGTGAACAAACCATTGTCCTCACAGTTTTCTTTTCATATTTTCACAATGATTGTGTTCTGTGCAAAATAGTTCCGAATGAAATAAATCTGTGTGGTGTGAATTCTAGTCACATACAATATTGAAAAAAATTACATAGAGAATTCCCTGGCAGTCCAGTGGTTGGGAATCTGTGCTTCCCCTGCAGGGTGACACAAGTTCGATTGATCCCCTGATCAATTAACTAAAATCCCACATGCCACGCAGCTCAGCCAGATAAATAAACTGAAATAAAAATATGTCATTAAAAACTACAGAAAGTTTTTAAAGCAAGTCTTACTTGGGAAATTGACATGGTTTAATCTAAAAGACTTCTTCATATTTTTAAGGAAACTGGTTACAACTAAATAATCAATTGTAAGAGAAGGAAATACACATGTATCTGATGAAGCTGTATTTTCATAGTATTTTTAATAGTTTTGAGAATGATTGTAGCTTATGATATTTTTGTTTAATTAGATTCAAACTGCTTAATGTAGTTCAAGGCCATTGTTGTAATATAGTATTTGATTTTTTTTTTTAAAACAATGGTATTTAAACCTTATGTTCAGTACAGGTTATTAAGTGGAACTGCTTCTGATGGCACATTGAGTACTAAGGCCAAGAAACAGATTTTATAAATGCTTTGAATTCCCTCTTCACTCTTTTATGTTCTTGTAAATTAGTTTCTCTCTTTCAGTAAATGTTACACATTAACTAAGTGCTCCTGAATTCCTGTAGCCCTTGTACCTTTCTTCCTGGAGATACTGTAATTATATTCAACTGGGTTTAAATATATATATGTGTGTGTGTGTGTGTGTGTGTGTGTAGCTATTTTGTTTTCAATATTAGAAATTATTCTAAAGGCATTTTAGGAAACCTTTTTTTTTTCCCCAAGCAGAACTTTCCCACTTTTTAAATAAGAAAGATCCTTTAAACAGTTAAGAATTTAAAAATTAAATATTTTACTTAAAATTGGTCTTTCTAGCGCATCAGTCTTTTTGTATTCCTCTAAATATAGACATTGAGAATCAATCAAGCAATGCATATCTCACCCTGTGTATAACAGTTTTAGATGCAAAAAGGGTAAAAGTTGTAAGACTTGATTGAAAACAAGACAGTATTTGTCGATTTGGTGAAACAAGATGACCAAACAAGATGAAATAAGTTGATAAAACAGACAGTGAGGAAATATGTAAACAGTATGTACTAAGAGGATGTTATAAAGTTTTACCAAGATAAATGAGTTGCTTAAAGTGTGGTATAGGCAAATACAAAGAGTTTAGATCGGTGTCGATGGGATCAGTGGAGCAGGTTTCATGAAAGAGATGGGACTTGATCTTCTTACTAAAGACTATTGACTGAGAGGAGAAAGAAGGCCTTTCATAGAAAGAAAATAGGCCTCTTTTTTACCTCTTAGAAAATTGTGGGGTTTTTTTCCTTTTTTCCTTCACAATAATCTTAGGAAACTAGCTGTGCAGTTTTCTTGATTAGTCTCATGACGATAATAATCTTTAAAGTAGTTACTGTATTAAAATGCTTTTTGACTTACGTGCTAGGCATTGTGTTTGGACCTCTGTAAAATACATTTCTTTCATTTGAACGTCACAACATCTCCTGAGGTAGTCACACTTATCCCCATCTTACAAGTGTGGGAATTGGGGCTCAGAGAGATCAAATAATGTGTAAAGGTGTCAAAAGTAGTAGAGTCAGTGTTCAGGTTGAAGGACCAGAAGGACCAGAAGTCAATGTTCAGGACCAGAGGTCCTGCCTCTTTGTGGTGTGATTCAGCCTAATTCACCCAGTTTGCCTGACCTCACCTAGTTTCTAAAATTCATTTCTTCTTCTCTTAATTTCATCATGCATTGTAGCTTCTTTGCCATTCATTATTTCTCCTAAATTTTAATTTTTTTATGATTAAAATTGAATACTTGAGCTTGTGACAAGTAAGAGGCTGGACTCTGGAGCTCACTTCTGAGTTCAGATCTTGGCTCTGTCCCTTGCTGGTGTGTTCAGATTATTTAATCTTTCTGTGCCTTCCTTGTATCATCTGTTCTTCAAATGTAAACAACTTTAAGACACAGGGCATATTTTTAGTCTAAGGCCCTCTTAAGAAAACTATTAGAGGATGAACTTCATCCTCCAGAGATGAGTAAGAATACTGGCAAGAGTGCTGTTGGAGAACATTGAGTATATTTAACTACCATGGACCTGAGGCTGAAACCAAAGTGGGAATAAGGAAGAAAAGATAAAATGTACATGTTACATATCTGATGATGTAGAAATTGGTCATAAAACTAAAAAATTGAGAGAACTGGGAAGCAGGAAGAAAATTGGAGGTAGAATAAATTTTTGTGGATTGCCTAATCTGTAATGTCTAGGAGTCAAAGGACATCATTTAAAGCTGACAAATCAGTTAGTAGACGTATAAGTGTATTTAACAGTACAAAGGTAAACACTGAGAAAGATAATACTAATGATTATAACTGTGTACTGCAGGAGAGGCAGTAAGATTATATAAGCTAATTCTGTTAGTGCTCATAGTAATTAACTATGTAAAGAAATGAAGGATTAATGGTATTAAATGGAAATTATTTAAAATTATAGTTACAAAGATAGGACCAGAAACATACAACAAATCAGTGCTCAGGGAAAATTCAAAGCCTAAAGAAATAGTAAAAATGAATAAGTGAAGCATTTAACTAAAAAGTTAGGAAAACTTTTAAAAAATGAAACTAATAAGTAAATCCAAAATTTGACTCTTTATAAATACTCAGTGAAGCAGGTAAGTCACTTAGCTAAGCTAATTTTTCAAAGGAGGGTGGGATAAAACATGAATATCATAAGGGCTAATCACCACACACAGCACAAATTAGAAGAAGCATGAGTCTATGTTTGAGTCTAAACAAATAAATTAGAAGATTGTAAAAAAGAGTACAATAGAGGAATATCATAGGAAAATATAATTTACAAAAATGACCTTGGATAAAGAAACTTCAAATAGATCAATATGCATAGAAGAAACAGAGAAAATTACCACTTACCTTCCCTTCAAAACACCAGACCCAGATATCTCATAGGAGAATTCTGGTAAATCCTTAAAGAAATAGTAATTTCAGTGTTGTTATTGAAAGTGTTCCAGAGCATGGGAAAAGAAGAAAACCTCCCACATTTGTTATGAACAAGTATAACATTGATACCAAAACCTGACAAAGAATGTACAAAAGGGGAAAACTGTCAATTAAATCTCATTTAGGACTCTAGGAATGAAACTCTTTTTAAACAAAATCTAGGAGCTCTGTAGTAGAATCATGGACAAGAGAAGTTTACTCATGGTATGAAAAGATGATTCAGTATTAGGAAATCTGTTCGTGCTTTGTTTTGTTAGTAAACCGAAGGAGAAAAATCATATGGTCATCTCCAATTACCTAATGAAAAAACATTCAACAAAATGTAACACCCAGTCTTTATGAATAGCATTCAGTAAGATAGTAATCAGTGGCTATTTCCACATACATGTTTGCATACATATGTATATTTATTTACTTGTACAGATGTAAGTTTGTGTGGACACACACTTATCTGTACAAATGTATGTATATATATATCTCAAATTCCAAAACCATGCCTATTGGTGATACAGTAGGCTTTCCCACTGCAGAACAGGGCAAGACAAGAAATAGCGCTGTCATCACTGCTGTGAGTATGATACTGTTGGTCCTGGCTAGCTCACACAAGAGAAAGATATCAGAGGAGTGACAATGTGAAATGGGGAGATTGGCTCTGTTGGCACATGGTGTGAATATATATGTGGAAAACCCACCAGAATCTACTGAAACACTACTCCAGAAAGAGAATTCAGTAAGAAAGCAGGATTAAAAATTAATGTAGCGAAATCATTAGCTTTCATTTAACAGTGAGATCATAGACATAATAGTGGAAGGAAAAAAAGCCACGTTTACAAACCAACCAAAAGGTGAAATACTTAGGAGTAAGCAAACCCAGCATGTCAAAAAATTTCAAACAATACTGAAAAATAAAAAAGACGGCTTAACTCTAAAGACATGTTCTTGATAGGAAGATTCACCATTCTGTCAGTTCACCATAAATTAATTTATTAATTTGGTACAGGTTCAATAAATAATACTAACATGCTCTTTTTTTCTGGAATTAGACTAAAAATTTTCTGATTGCTTATGTAGTTAAAAAACAAAAAATAGCATGGAAAATGGGTGGGGATTATTGAAATCATGCTCATGTAAAGCCTCAGTATTTAAAGCAGTGACATGCCTAGCATGTAAATACACGGGCATAAGGAATGGTAATCACAGAATAAATGTAAATGAATACTGAAATGTAAACTTAGCCTATATCCTGATATGTACAGGAATATAAACCTAAATATTAAATCTAGAAATAAATACAGGAAGTTGGTACATGATAAAGGTGGTATCTAAAGTTAGTAAGAAAAAAATTTCAATAAATGATTTTGAAGTAATAAAAAATACATACTTTGAACATATTCAATACACTGTATACCAGGATATATTTCAAGTGGCAGTATCCATCAGAATTAAAATTACTTGTATTCTTTAACCATCAGTTTTACCTCTGGAAAACTATAGCTTTCCTTGTCCATAAGTGAAGTAACATGTATGTGTGGCCATTTATTTCAGCATTGTTTGTAAGAATAATAGCTCAGTTGGTAAAGAATCCGCCTGCAGTGCAGGAGACCCCAGTTCGATTCCTGGGTCAGGAGGATCCCCTGGAGAAGGGATAGGCTACCCACTCCAGTATTCTTGGGCTTTCCTTGTGGCTTAGCTGGTGAAGAATCTGCCTGCAATGCAGGAGACCCCGGTTCAATTCTTGGGTCAGGAAGGTCTGCTGGAGAAGAGAAAGGCTACACACTCCAGTATCCTGGTGTAGAGAATTCCATGGACTCTACGGTCCATGGGGTCACAGAGTCAGACACTCCTGGGTGACTTTCCCTTTCAAAAACAATTCAGGTGTTCCTCAGTAGGAGACTAATTAAATTAGGGTACATCTGAGAGTGGAATACTGTGCCATGCGAATGCATTTATGTAAAATCACAAAGTTGTTTCTGTTGGTGGTGTTTTGGCAGAATGTGGGATCATAGTTGCCTGACTAGGGATTGAACCTGCACCCCCTACATTGGAAATATGGAGTCTTAACCATGGGACCACCCGGGAAAGTCCAACAAAGATATTTTTAATACTGTAGTGCAGTATCTCCTGAGTTTTTCTACCAAAGTAACTTTCACATAGAATATATAAAATAATAGCATATGGGATTGTAGCTTGGAGTGACCATTTAAATTTTTTTTTCTGCTTTATCTTTAAAATTCTTTGGGTTTGCTGTATTCACCTCTGTCTTAGTCTGCTTTATTTAAAATCAGTTTGTCAAACTGCTCTTATTGTTGAGCAGTCCTGCTCCAGGAAAATGCACCTTGTTTGTTCTGTGCCTTCCCTTAGCCCTGCTACACTGCCACCTGTCTTATCTTGACTGAGAAGCATACTGTATGCCAAGGCTAATTAACCACATGCTATCCCTGTTTTTGCACATTTCCTTCCAGACAGATTTTTCAACTGAAGGATGATAATCTGTAAACAGAATAGCCCTATACTTGTCTCAAAATAATTTAACAAGTTTCTTTCAAATGGTCCACATTTCCCAACAAATGATACCTAAACCAGTTTGATTTATTGGCATTCCAACATTACTATTAATATATTGGTTTGTCCAGTATATTTCTATGTTAATAAATGTTCCATCTTACCTATTATATTTCTATGTGAAATGTTCTCTTTAGCAGGATGAAGTTAAAGGAAGTAGATCGTACCGCCATGCAGGCATGGAGCCCTGCACAGAATCATCCCATTTACCTAGCTACAGGTAAGTTCAACAGAGAGAAGACAGTATGAGTCACCTAATTTCTTCTTTTCCACTTCTGACTTATTTATACTTTTCCTTTAAGATTCAGGTCAAGCTTCAGCTCCTCTAGAAAACCTCTCCTTTCCTGACGAGATACGTGCAACCTTCCTGTCTGCTGAGTTCAGCGGCCTTCCCATATGCTTGTACAGCATAGTGTTAATCATGGTCTATTACATTTACAGTGTCTTCCTCACTTCAGGACCATGCTCTATCTTTATTCCTCTGGTATTAAGCACAATAGATAAAATGTAAAGAAGTCAATACCAATTTGAATGAAGGAACAACAGTTTTGATGCTCCATTTTTATATAGAGTTGAAATTATATCATTTGTGACTATAAGCATGGAACTGTTCTTTCAGAGATTTTATCTATAGACTTAAAAAATTGTACTACTGACTCTTACAAACATCATATCTGAGCTTTGCTTCGGAATCTTAGTGCTGTAGTAACGTAAGCATCTGTTCAGTGGTATACGTGGTGAGAGTTCAGTCGTTAATGTAGCATTCATGAGTGAGATAATTGAAAAGCATGCATTTAATTTCTATTTTCTATGGTTTTCTCTGAGTCTGTCTGTTTTTGCCTGTGTAGTTACATGAATATATTTTCTGTAGGAACATCTGCTCAGCAGTTGGATGCAACATTTAGTACCAGTGCTTCTCTTGAGATATTTGAATTAGACCTTTCTGATCCATCCTTGGATATGAAATCTTGTGCCACGTTCTCTTCTTCTCACAGGTATGAGATCCAACCTGAAGTTTCCATGATTATTTGATTATATGTTGTGGTTGATGCCCAATGTGCCTATAAGTGTCCCATTATGAAGTTGTAAGGAATACCATTAGTGACATTTTGTGAAAAAACATATGAGTTGTTTAGGCAGAAGTTTAAAAAGTGTCTATATATGTCCTGTTGAATTTCCTTTCTTTACGGACTGTTGTGTGTAAGAAGGAAAGCCTCTAGTTTATAGTATTTTTTTCCTCATGATACAGTAGAGTTACTTTCTTTTGCTTTTTTTAATCTTCCCTCTTTACAGAAAAAGGTAGTCATGACCAGAAAAAGTAGTTAGATGAATATTAAAATGTTAATAGTGATTTTCTTTGAGTAGAGGTTGCTTTTTTCCCCTATCTACTAATGTATATTTCAAATTACATTTCACAGAGAATTTTATTGACATGGTTTCTGATATGATAAGTATTTAGATAGGTAGATTTCCAAGTACTTAAGCTATATAGAAGGATACTTTAATTTCAGTAGCCTAATACCTTGGCAAATTTTGGTGAAGAGATTGTACCTGGGCTAACAATACAGTTCAAATCATGGCATCTCCCATGGGATGGCTTATAATCGTCCAAGCCCTCCCACTGTACTGGGAACCCCAGATGCCTTTCATCTGGCAGATTTTCTACTCAGTACCATTGTTATATATCTCCATGCCACCTCCATACCAAATTGTAATCTTTTATTCTCCACCAGTGGGTAGAGAATTATGTCATAATAGACATAATTTTGATATCACCTTTTTACTGTCAGAATACATTATTTTTCCTAGAAAATTTCAGATGACTCCCTTAACTGCTTTACTGTTTAACAGATGACATGTTACTGAATACTTCTGTAGTCAAATAAAATCCAGGGAAGTGGTTGATTAGCTCTATTTTATAAATGAATTAAAAGCAGCTTAGGGAGATTAAGTAACTGGCTCAGGGTCTCACAGATTCTAAATGGTAAAACCGTTCTTAGGCTCTTATCTTCTGACACACAAATCAAGTATACTTTGTTGTATTAGCTGTACAAAAGAGTTTTTGTACCCTTCAAGGTTACAAAATGAAACATGAGTATAAATAAAAACTAAAATGCCATTTCACCAAGTTATGTATAGTTACCAGGAATAGAGGAGAAGCAGTGTTTTTGGTGTATTTATGAAAAGGCTTAAATGTATAATTTCCAAATTCTTTTCTAAGTTTATCTGACTTCAAAAAAGAGTATTTTTGCTCATTTTCTTTTAAAGGTACCACAAGTTGATTTGGGGACCTCATAAGATGGATTCCAAAGGAAATATCTCTGGAGTCCTGATTGCAGGTGGTGAAAACGGAAATATTATTCTTTATGATCCTTCTAAAATTATCGCTGGGGATAAGGAAGTTGTGATTGCCCAGAATGACAAGCATACTGGCCCAGTGAGAGCATTGGATGTGAACATTTTCCAGGTTAGACTTTTGATGTTTATTCATATTTCTTGAGATACGTGCTGCCTATTTGAAATAAGTATATGAATCTACTGTTCCTCAGTCTTGGAGAAAGCTAAAACTGTGCCTGTGCAGGTTGATGAGTGAGTATATTTGTATGAAGAATGAAAAGTTCAGAGCTGGCTTCAGCGTGAGTAATACACTAGCCCCAGGGAAGGGATCAGGGTGATGGGTTTAGTTCTAGAAATCTGGAGATGTCATGCCATTTTATGGACATTTTTAAAATCTTAGGCACCTCAGAGGTTGAAAACCTAGTCTTTTAAGTTTGTCTAGGCTACTTCCCTGGTGGTCCAGTGGCTGAGACTCTGCATTCCCAGTGCAGGAAGGCCTAGATTTGATCCCTGATCAGAGAACTAGATCCTACACGCTACAACTAAAGACGCTCCATGCCACAAATAAGACCTGGTGCATCCAAATAAATAAGTAAATAAAATAATTTTTAAAATTAAAAAGTTTGTGCTAATTCAGCATTAGGCTGGTACTGTTACATGGGGGTTAATCTGTTGTTTTATTACGGCTAAATGTATTTATGTCAGAGATTACTACTCTATCAAATAATAAGATATATACATAAATATAGTATAAATTTAATGGGCAATTAAGAGTCTTTGTACTGTTGCCATTGTAAACATTACTGAATGTTAATTGTAGAAATGTTAAATGGCAGCCCACTCCAGTGTTCTTGTCTGGAGAATCCCAGGGACGGGAACCTGGTAGGCTGCCGTCTGTGAGGTCACACAGAGTTGGACACGACTGACGTGACTTAGCAGTAGCAGCATACATTAATAAAAATCTTGAGTTAATAGGATATTTGAGTATAATCAGAAAATAAATATCTTAAAAAGTTTGATAGTTATTTTTCTTGTATTATAAATAGATATTTTAGATATAGAAATACAGAAATCCAGCTTCTTCATTTTCTGTGGTTTGTGGTGCCTACTCTTTAGATTAGATAGCTAATTTCCAACAACTGCTGATTTTTGGTTCGTGTCTTATATCATAGGTGGCTACTGCCAGGGAATTCCTCTGTTTTCAGAGTTGTATGTCAGTTATTATAGTAGATTAATGAGAGTGAACAGTAAAGGATGAAGGTCAGTATATGAACCTCATTGTCTTCCTGGACTTCATATCACAATTTTAGGGTCTTTTTGATCCAAAAGGTACACAACATAGTTTACCTAGAAATACTACCACCTGGCGCAAGATGGAGCATACATGAAATAGAAATAGGTGAGGACAGACACAGAAAACAAGTTTATAGTTACCAAGGGGGAAAGGGATTGGAGAGGGATAAATTAAGAATTTGGGATTAGCAGATATAAACTACTATATATAAAACAGATAAACAGCAAGGTCCTACTGTATAGCACAGGGAACTAGTAATATAGTCAAAATCCTATAATAAAATAAACTATAATGGAAATATATATATATATAACTGAGTCACTTTACACCAGAAACTAGTTTTGTTTATTCATTTATTTATTTATTTTAATTGGAGGCTAAAGGCTGTCTTTGAAGTGCCTGGTATAGACACTATTATTTTAGCATTCAGCTATTTGAAGCCAACAGGGTGACCTATTTTTGTCTCCCACAATCTGATTCCCTTCCAGAGATCCAAACCACAGGCAATAATCGCCATATAAGAATTTATCCATTTAATTATTTTATTAGTGTCTTATATTGAAATGGCAGTAGATGTGTTATCTTTTTTAGTTTAATAAAGTTTTACAATATGTTTCTTTAGAAAACTGATTAAATTTCAGATTGTTATATATAGTTTTTAGGGGTTCATGCATTTTGGTTTTTTTTAATTAAACAAAAATTATATGCCTTAAAACTGAAAGATTTTTAAAATTAATTATTTTTAATTGAAGGATAATTGCTTTACAGTATGGTGTTCAGCCATAGGCTTACCCATGTCCCCTCCCACTTGAACCATACCTCCCACCTCCCTCCCCATCCCTCCTCTCTAGGTTGTTAACAAGACGGTTTGAGTTCCCTGAGTCATACAACAAATTCCTGTTGGCTATCTATTTTACATATCATAATGTAAGTTTCCCTGTTACTTTCTCCCTACAGCCCACTCTCCCTCCTCCCCCACCAGCCATGTCCCTGGCTGTTCTCAGTGTCTGTGAAAACAGATCTCTCCAGCTCCAAATTGGGTTATTCTGAATTCTCTTCGTTATTTGTAAGGGCTATTTTTTTGTTAATTCTTTCTTATTGCAGACTAATCTGGTGGCCTCTGGTGCTAACGAATCTGAAATCTACATTTGGGATCTAAATAATTTTGCAACTCCAATGACACCAGGAGCCAAAACGCAGGTATTACATTGATTTCAGTGTAATCAAAAGAACCAAAATTGGTTGTTCTGCACTTAGTTTTTTTCACGCAAAATATATCTGTTTAAAGTCAGTGTTCAAATGTCATTGATTTTTCTTTACCATGATCAAGTGTTAATAAATATGTTTCCTAAGAGTATCAGCAAGTCCTTCAACAGTAAATATTTAGTACTTGCCATCTCCCAGGCATTGTTTGAGGTACTAGACTTGTGGTAATAAATAAAATAGTCTTTAAAAAGTTTTTTTAGGTATAATATTTTATGTAATATAATGTTCTACATTATATAGTATTTTAGCAATATCCAACTTCAGAATAAAAATCATAGAGAGGAAACTTACTTAAAAAAAGAAACACACCCTCTTTCCTATATAATTCTAATAAGCTGAGAAAGAACAGACATCTCCGCCTTCTTTACACTGTATTAACTATTCAGTTTGAGTGGCTGTTATAACAGGCCCTAACATTTTGGCAATCTGAGAGGTAGTGTAACGATAGTATATGGTTTTCTAGGTCTAGGCTGTAATTTTTGCTCTGCCTAGATGTCTGTCACATTGACTAGCATCTGCTTTGTGGTCCATTATCTTCCATGGTGCAGTTGCAAAGTAAAGAAACAGTGCTTGATTTGTAACAGGAAGTTAATAAGTGGCTGGTGAATAGACAGGGTAAAGTACTTGAATTGGTATATACCTGAGATTTAAACTGCATATGTTGAGAACTTAAGAATATAAAAATAAATTTATGGAAGGAATAGATCAGATTTTTAAGTAATCCGTTTTCTAAAAAGAAGAATTAGATTTTGTAGTTAAACTTGATTACAGTTGAGAAGTGGTTCTTAGTAGTTTATTCCTTACAGCCCCCAGAAGATATCAGCTGCATTGCATGGAACAGACAAGTTCAGCATATTTTGGCATCAGCCAGTCCCAGTGGTCGGGCCACTGTGTGGGATCTTAGAAAAAATGAGCCTATCATCAAAGTTAGTGATCATAGTAACAGGGTAAGTATGTGATTGATTTGTGAGAAACATGTTTTGTTTCTGCTGTAGCTATTCCTATATTGTTTGTCAGAGTTGGCAACAAATCAGATTTCTATAAAGTCAAATCCTATTGTCTTAGGGACCAATCATGTTGGAATGAGAGGTTGTTTTTCCCTTTGGGGAAGATAATAAAATCCCTACTAAACCACATTGGATATATTAATGATGAAGAGAAAGATTGATTAATCAAAGGAGTTATTCCATGATACACTAGTTGTTTTGCTTTGCCAGCTGTTCCAAAGCATTATAGCAACTAGAATGTAAACTTTTTCCCTGCTAGTAATTTTATGACTATGAAGCTGTAGTTTCCAGACTCTTGGGTTCCTCTTTTCTGATTAGGCAGTGCTAAAATGAACTGGTATTATTCTCCCACTTGCTCAGTAGACGCTATTGTATAACACCTTACATTTTAACCTTACAGATTCATTAATATTATGTCATCATATGTTATAAAGTAATTTAGACACACTTTAGGGCTTGCCTTATTAATTTGTTTTTAATTACTGTTTTTAGTTGGACATTTAAAAAGTGAGTTTGCCTAAATCAGAGAATGCATATATAATTTAAAAACGATAGCAATGAGAAAACATTATTTATAAGAATATTTCCTCAAAGTATTGTTTTTCAGTGAGTCAGGAGTTTTAAAACAAGTTTCAGTGGAATAAAATACACAATAAGCATTTCAGTCACCTTCTAGAACACTTAACAAGATCTGAGCTTCCAAGTATTTCTCAATAATAATGTTAATTTATCCCATATGAAAATTTAAACAGTAGTTGTTGGTTTAGTCACTTTATCTTGATTTTTCTGATAAAGTAGAGGAAAGGTATTAATTTTTTAAATCTTCTCATCTTCATTTCTCTAAAAGTATTAAATTTTAAATTTATGTAAAGCTTTTCCCCTTATTACAATTTTGACAGGACAGCTCATTTGTGGTATAGAATTACTCTGGCCTGGAATGATTTGGTGTATCAAAGGGTTGGTTGAATTGAAAACACTTAAACTCGTTTGTTTAAGACCACTGTTTAAGAGTGTTTAATAGAATTTAATAGTTTAGCGGGTTTTTAAAAAACAAATTTTAAATAAATGAAAATAATAAAATAATGACTACATAAGTAAGAATACTTTTTTCATAAGCCTGAGCTGATGTTTTCTACTATTTGCTTCAACAAACATATATTCCTCGTGTTCATTTTGGCTTTTCGTAAAGTAGTGTGATTGATAAGATGTGAGCCTTGCCTGTGTGCAGATGCATTGCTCTGGGTTGGCGTGGCATCCTGACGTTGCCACTCAGATGGTCCTTGCCTCTGAGGATGACAGGCTACCAGTAGTCCAGATGTGGGACCTTCGCTTTGCCTCCTCTCCACTCCGTGTCCTGGAAAACCATGCCAGGTATCTTGCTGCTCTTCCAAAAAGCTTGATTTATGAATTGTTAAAAATGTATTTACTTACTGCTTTGAATTATCAGATAATTTTTTAAAATTAGGGAATCTACTCCGTCTCTGTCTTACGAAAGTTACTATAAATAGTTCATTTCTATTTTAAGCAATAGTCATCTGATTTTTTGTACCAAAACACGATAGCCAAATCATATCACAAAAACATGAAAATGTGTTTATGGATTTTCTACAACTTATTTCAAATAATAGGTAATAGATCAAAATTCTAGTGAATCATAGCTCTTTGGGACAACTCTTGAATCTTTGGGCCATTATACAGTTTGATCTTTATTTGATTCGTCATACTTATGAAGAGTCTTCCATGACATTAATGTCAAGCAACAATTGAAAAGTTTGTTTTACTTCTGAGTGTTTATCTTAATTTAAAAGCAAACATTTTTGAGATATTAAGTGGTTCATTCTGCCTTCAATTTAGTAAGTGTGTAGATGCTCTAAAAAACATGAGAATTGTCTTGTGTTAACTTTAGTAGCGTTAAATTTAGTTTGTGGGAATTCCCTGGCAGTCCAGTGGTTAGGACTCTGTGTTTCCACTGTAAGGGGCATGGGAGCTAAGATCCACAAGGTACAAAATTAGTTTGTAATTGTGAAGATTTTCTATGATTTTTATATTCAGGTACCCAGGGAGTTTATGTATGTTTTGTTCAGTGTTTTTAAACAAGAAACAAATCTCTTTCAGTGTTAAAGTATTTTCACTGCTTTGGGTTTTTTTCTTCTTTCCTTTTTAGGGATATAGAAACTAAAGCTTTAAATTTCTTTTCCCCCGTGTGTGGTGGAATTATACACTTTGAGAAGTCTTAAAATTTGTGACCTCTCCTTGAGCTTCTCATAAAGGAGAAAAGAATCTGGTCACAATGTAATCCTATTTAGATGTTATGCTTCAGTCAGCTTTTTAGTAAAGAAGGGGTGATTCTGAGAAGTTTTAATATTTTTCCCATGTTTGGTAAGGTTTTATTTATTTATTAAACACTTCTTTATCGAACACATGCCAACCAGTGTACTAGGATTCAGTAATACCACAAAAATCCCTGCCCAGTGTTGAACAGAGTTCCCTGTGCTATACAACAGGTCCTTGTTGGGTGTCTATTTTAAATACAGCAGTGTATACATATTAGTCCCTAATTCCCAAAAGTTGGCTTGATTAAGACTTATAGTAAACCTGTAGTGTAAATGCTATTATCCCATTTTACACATTGGAAATTGAAACTTGGTAAGGCTAAACTTGGTTTAGATCAAAAGTAGTCAGCTGCTGACTTCCAACTCAAACATCCTGGTCATTGTATCTATGCTCTTAACATTACATTATACTGCCAGTTTTCAGAGTGGCCACAGTTTAGCAAGACAGAATACCATACTGGGTGCCAGGAGCAAATCAACCTCTCTGTTTCTGTTTTCTCCCTCTAGTGAATGCAACAGTTGGATTATATGATCTTTAAGGTCCTTCCAGTTCTATAGTTCAGTGATTTTTTTTTTAACACTTGCTAAGAATTTAAATGTTCTTTAAGATGTGATATTAAATATGATACTGATATCTAAAGGCATTCTTGATGTGCCTTGAAACTTTTGACATGCATAATTGGATTCTAAAGAGAGGAGACAGTAAGACTCCATTATTCCTAAATGGACTTCCCGGGTGGCACTAGTGGTAAAGAACCCGCCTGCCAATAGAGGAGATGTAAGAGATGTGGGTTCAGTCCCTGGGTCAGGAAGATCCCCTGGAGGAGGGCATGGCAACCTACTCCAGTATTCTTGCCTAGAGAATTCCATGGACAGAGGACTCTGGCGGGCTACAGTCCAAGGGGTTGCAAAGAGTCAAGCAAGACTGAAGTGACTTAAGCACACACACATGCATTGCTACAGTTGGGGAAAGTTGAATATGGACTCTCTATTTAGAGTATTGCATAAAAATAACATTTTCAGTATGAGATTGTATATAGGAGAAGGTTCTTATCACCAGAGAGAAGTGTAGAGGTGTCATGTAATAATCTGCATTTGACAGATGCAATATATATATAGAGAGAGAGCGTAAAATATAAAGACCTAAAGTAAATGTGGCCAAATTGATGAATCTAGGTGAGAAGTATAAGGGTGTACATCACACTATCCTACAATTTTTACAAAGATTTTAATGCTTAAAAAGTAAAATGTTGGAAGCAAAGGCATTCTTAAATAATTTGAGTTCTTTTCCTAAAGCGTATTTTTCTGATTCTGAGAGGACCTAGATTGTAAGAAATGTCATCATATTAAAAACAACTTTTGGGGAAAAGAAGAGTAATGTCTACCTCGATGGTGAGGTTTACCTGTATTTTGGAAATTGAAAAAAAAATTATTTTAGAATTACTGTTTTCAGAATAATTGAGGACTATTTGTATGTTTTTGTTTTAAGAAAGATACATAATTCTAGTTTCTAGTATTTTTCTTCATGGTCTGGTAATGTTGACTTTTCTTTCATCTCTAAATAGCAGAGGCATGAATGTAGTAAAAACAAACTATTAATATTATATAATACTTGTTTCTGGATGGTAGGATACAGGATTTCTTAAATTTTTGCAGGGGATGCTAATCTGAATTTTTCAAAACATTTACTGAAAATGTTACTTTGTTTGAAAGTAAAAGTGTTAGTCACTCAGTCGTGTCCAACTCTTTGCAACCCCATGGACTATATAGTCCATGGAATTCTCCAGGCCAGAATACAGGAGTAGGTAGCCATTTCCTTCTCCAGGGGATCTTCCCAACCCAGGGATCACATCCAGGTCCCCCACATTGCAGGTGGATTCTTTACCTGCTGAGCCACCAGGAAAACCCCGTGTAGACCATGTTGTTGGGCATTTGTTTTCATTTTTTTGCCATCATACACTGTACTCTATATTGAGCATCTTTGTAATAATCACAGAGCGTACCCATTGCTAAATTGCATTCCAGAAAGATTATATGAAATTGTACTTCTGTTAGCAGTGTGTCTCTCCAAAGCCTAGACAGAAATAATTTGCAGATTTCATTTTCATGAGATTAAAAATTTCATCTTTGTGTTTTTAAGGGGGATTTTGGCAATTGCTTGGAGCATGGCGGATCCTGAATTGTTGCTGAGCTGTGGGAAAGATGCTAAGATTCTGTGCTCCAACCCAAACACAGGAGAGGTATGGGGAGGAGATATTTCTCAAACTTGAAGTGATTGTAATATTTAACTCTAGCTGAATAAGAAAATTTCTATATGAATTCTTTAGTACATGATTAAGAATGTGAAAGTAGATGGAGGTGTGTATGAAATGTTAACCTAGCAGAGACTTTATCTAAACCCAGCTATTTTCATCTGGAAATATCAGTCATTGAAAATGGTGTATTTGAACCTAGTAATCACCCCACCCCCACCCCTCATTAACAATATAAGGCATTTGTCTAGACTCAGAAATAATTGGTTGGATTTATTTAGGGTGTTTTCTGGAAATCAGTGTCCTCAGAGTAGGACTGTTCAAGGTTTGGGTCCTAAAGGTCCTCTTTGATTTTTGGAAATCAGTGGATGTAGATTTTCAATCTCTCTTCTGAACTGTACAGCAAGAATATGATACTTTATCATGAAATATTTGTCATATATTCTATTTATGGAAATTTAATGGATAAGCTAAATGAGCAGGCTAAATGCCTTTTCACTTAATTCTGTTTCCTTATAGAGTAAAACATTATTTAAAATGTCACATGAAGTCCAAATTAAGCTAATTTGACTTATTTCTTAAACCCATAAAACTTATGCTCCTAAGAGCATCAGTCAGCATCACACTAACTTTGAGTTAGCAACAATTATTACATGATTACATTGTAAAGTTAGCAAACAGTTATTACATTATTTATATCAGCCATTTTAAATCATTTTTCTATATTCTGTTGCTCCTAAAGAAAACTGTTTATGCCAAATTCTGGTTTGATTCTGCAGCAATAAGAATGATGTGTGCGTGTCTTCTCACTTGACAAGAAAGAAGCCAGTCTTCTCAGTGAATTCTTCCTTCTCAAGAATTGTTTTTTAATTTTTATTGGAGTATAGTTGCTTTACAACGTTGTGTTAGTTTCTGCTGTACAACAAAGTGAATTAGCTACATGTGTACATATATCCCCTTTTTTAAAAATTTTCTTCTCAGTTAGGTCACTACGGAGCATTGAGTATAGTTCCCTGAGCTATACAGTAGATTCTCACAATTAGTCATCTGTTATGCATAGCGATGTATGTATGTCAGTCCCAGTCTCCCAGTTCATCCCATCCCCCACTGCCCCCCAAGAGTTGTTTTTGAAATTTGATCTTCAAATGATTTAAACATGGTACTTTGGATCTTGGCCAGCAAAGTCAGTTGGATAGAACCCTTTTAGAGTTCAGCAAGTTGATCCTAATACAGTATTCTGATCTTTCAGATGCATCTTCTATTACAATTTCAATAAAAATAGGAAAATCTCAGTTTTTAAAATGTTCTTATTCCAAATCTGGTCAAAATTTTGATCACCTTGTGTTTTTGTCATAATGAACTTTGCTTGTATTTTAAAGAAATTTTTTAAATTGTTGTTTTTCCTGGCTGTACACTTCCTAAAAGTAAATGTTTAATTAAAGTTGTACTTGTTGATCATAGTGATTCAGGTATTTTGGCTATAAAGCGCCTGTATACTTTTTTTTTGGTCTAGGTGTTATATGAACTTCCCACCAACACACAATGGTGCTTTGATATTCAGTGGTGTCCCAGAAATCCTGCTGTCTTATCAGCTGCTTCCTTTGATGGGCGTATCAGCGTTTATTCTATCATGGGAGGGAGCGCAGATGGTTTAAGGCAGAAACAAGTTGACAAGGTAATAGGAAATATTACACTTTTTTTAATTACAACACGAAAAGAATGATCTTACTGTATAATTATTTTGAAAATGACTTTATGGATCAGCGATACCAATTACTTGGAAAATTGTGTAAAAAAATTTATTCAGTATGACTTGAAAACGTGTAACATAGTCTTGTATAAGTTATGAAAATCCCACTTTATTTTTTAGCTTTCATCATCTTTTGGGAATCTTGACCCTTTTGGCACAGGACAGCCTCTTCCCCCATTACAAATTCCTCAGCAGACGACCCCACATAGTATCGTGCTGCCTCTGAAGAAGCCACCCAGATGGATCCGAAGGCCTGTTGGTGCTTCCTTCTCAGTAGGTGGATTTGTTTCTATGGTCCATAAACACCGAGGACAGAGTATTATAAGATCTCTCAGATGGAAGAGGGCCCAGTTTGAGATGTGTTTGTGAGTTTTCAGCATTCAGAAAGACTTCGCAGGAAGAGTGGAACCTACTCCCTTTTTTTCTTTTAAATTGTGATAAAATATGCATAACATAAAATTGACCATTTTAACCATTTTAAAATATAGCAGTTCAGTGGCATTGAGTACATTCACCTTGTTTTGCAGCCTTTGCACTATTCCCACTGCCCCACTTTATTATACTTGTCACCCTTCTCTGTCTCTGCTTCCTTCATCCCTTCTTTTCTTTTCTTTTTGGGGTGGCAGGGTGCTGCATTCCAGTTGTTACGAGGTCCACTGTGGTTGCACATCTCATCTGTGGCCTCTCACCTTGTAGCACTTACGCCAGTACTAAAGCTGACATTTGGATTCTCTCTCTCATCCTTGGTGCCAAACTCATGTGGGGAAGAAGAGAGTGTTAGTTATTATCTTCATAATACTTCAGTACTAGTGAACGGACCTTCACTTTCCATCCAAAGATAAATATGTATGGTGAACATCCTCTGTCAGGCACCCTCCTCGGCACTGGAAACACACCTGTCAACTAGATAGAGTCTGTGTCTCAAATAGTGTGTATTGGGGGGCAGGGAGACTTTTCTGTACAGTTTGAGTTTTAAACCTTATCCATACATAATTTTATAATAATAAGTTTTAATTACTTTGGGAAGTAGAGAACTAACTAGATGGATGGTTAGGATTCAGTAAGTAAAGTGGAAAGTCACAAGTGAAAGTGAAGATTCAGAGACAGGAGAGCAGATGGTAGAGAAGACCAGCACTAGGGATGAGAGATTAATTAAATCAAGAATGAATTTACAAGTGATGTAAGCAACCATCTGTTATTTAGGAAGATTAGTATGTAGCCAAAAGGCAAAATGGTTGTCTGAGGAGGCTTTACAAACAGCTATGAAAAGAAGAGAAGCAAAAGGCAAAGGAGAAAAGGAAAGATATACCCATTTGAATGCAGAGTTCCAAAGAATAGCGAGAGATAAGAAACCGTTCCTCAGTGATCAGTGCAAAGAAATAGAGGAAAATAATAGAATGGGAAAGACTAGAGCTCTCTTCAAGAAAATGAGATACCAAGGGAACATTTCATGCAAAGATGGGCTCAAAAAAGGTCAGAAATTGTATGGACCTAACAGAAGCAGAAGATATTAAGAAGAGGTGGCAAGAATACACAGAAGAACTGTACAAAAAAGATCTTCACGACTCAGATAATCATGATGGTGTGATCACTCACCTAGAGCCAGACATCCTAGAGTGTGAAGTGAAGTGGGCCTTAGGAAGCATCAGTACCAACAAAGCTAGTGGAGGTGATTCAATTCCAGTTAAGCTATTTCAAATCCTAAAAGATGATGCTGTGAAAGTGCTGCACTCAATATGCCAGCAAATTTGGAGAGCTCAGCAGAGGCCACAGGACTGGAAAAGGTCAGTTTTCATTCCAATCCCAAAGAAAGACAATGCCAAAGAATGCTCGAACTACCGCACAATTGCACTCATCTCACATGCTAGTAAAGTAATGCTCAAAATTCTCCAAGCCAGGTTTCAACAGTACGTGAACCGTGAACTTCCAGATGTTCAACTTGGATTTAGAAAAGGCAGAGGAACCAGAGATCAAATTGCCAACATTCACCGGATCATTGAAAAAGCAAGAGAGTTCCAGAAAAACATCTACTTCTGAGTTATTGACTATGCCAAAGCCTTTGTGTGGATCACAACAAACTGTGGAAAATTCTTAAAGAGAAGGGAATACCAGACCACCTGACCTGCCTCCTGAGAAATGTGTATACAGGTCAAGAAGCAACAGTTATAACTGAACATGGAACAACAGACTGGTTCCAAATCAGGAAAGGAGTACATGAAGGCTGTATATTGTCATCCTGCTTATTTAACTTATATGCAGAGTACATCATGAGAAACACTGGGCTGGAGGAAGCACAAGCTGGAATCAAGATTGCCAGGAGAAATATCAGTAACCTCAGATAGGCAGATGACACCACCCTTATGGCAGAAAGTGAAGAAGAACTAGAGAGCCTCTTGATGAAAGTGAAAGAGGAGAGTGAAAAAGTTGGCTTAAAACTCAGCATTTAGAAAACTAAGATCAGTTCGATACAGGATGCCTGGGGTTGGTGCACGGGGAAGATCCAGAGAGATGATATGGGGTGGGAAGGGGGTTCAGGATTGGGAACTCATGTATACCCGTGGTGGATTCATGTCAGTGTATGGCAAAACCAATACAGTATTGTAAAGCAAAATAAAGTAAAAATAAAAATTGAAAAGAAAACTAAGATCATGGCATCTGGTCCCATTACTTCATGGCAAATAGATGGGGAAACAGTGAGAGCCTTTATTTTTCTGGGCTCCAAAATCACTGCAGATGGTGACTGTAGCCATGAGATTAAAAGACACTTGCTCCTTGGAAGGAAAGCTATGACCAAACTAGACAGTTTATTAAAAAGCAGAGACATCACTTTGCCAACAAAGTTCTGTCTAGTCAAAGCTATGGTTTTTCCAGTGGTCATGTAGGGATGTGAGAGTTGAACCATAAAGAAGACGGAGCACTGAAGAACTGATGCTTTTGAACTGTGGTGATGTCCTGCAGCAAGGAGATCCAACCAGTCCATCCTAAAGGAAATCAGTCCTGAATATTCATTGGAAGGACTGATGGTGAAGCTGAAACTCCAGTACTTTGGCCACTGGTGTGAAGAACTGACTGATTTGAAAAGACCCTGATGCTGGGGATGATTGAAGGCAGGAGGAGAAGGGGACAACAGAGGATGAGATGGTTGGATGGCATCACCAACTCAATGGACATGACTTTAAGTAAACTCCAGAAGTTGGTGATGGACAGGGAGGCCTGGTGTGCTGCAGTCCATGGGGTCGCAAAGAGTCTGACACGACTGAGCAATTGAACTGATAGTATGTAGCATGGATTGGAGGGAGGAAAAGACAACCAGTAGACATGCAGTCATACAGCAGTTCAGTGTGAAAAGAATTAGGCAGAAAAATAGCAATGTAAAAGGAAGAAATGAAAGAGGTTTAAGAAAAAATCAATACCTGAAGCTGAGGAGTGACTGTGAGCGGCAGAGGAAGAGTTCTGAGCCTGCTTATAACGAGAATGATAGCAAACCTGTACATGGGAGCCCCCTAGAGAAATGAAGACCCAAAGGCGTGGCACAGCGAAAGTGCTTCTAGACTAGGTTGAGCAAAGAACGGCAGTTGTGGACCAGTAATTAAAATACGTAGAGAGACGGAGGGAGATGATTTCTATTTATCAAGTTCTGTTTGTGCAGAGTTCTGCTGTCCTGGACTCCCCATCTCTGGAGATGAGTGGTTTTTTCCTCCTGATATAAGGAGAGCAGCTCTCACATGGGAGTTTCATCTCCTACTTTCAGAGAGAAAAGAGGAGGTCTGTGTCTTTCTTGGTCCTGCTATTTCTCAGTATTCTTTCAGTTCACTTGCTACGTCGTATCTGACTGCAACCCCAAGGACTGCAGCGAGCCAGGCTTCCCTGTCCATCACCAACAAAGCTTGCTCAAACTCATGTCAGCTCAAGATAATCCTTATGCCAAATGGCCTGTTTTGTAGCAGCATACTCACCCCCTTTTAAAACTTAGAGCCTAGAGTAGAAGGTGAGGCAAATACAAAGGCTAATAGTTGAATCAAAAGAGGGAGAGATAAATGTAATATACTGAGGGCATCTGGGGTGGCAGAGGTGACCTTTGCCCAGGCCTTGAGGAGGAGTCACATTTAGTATGTGGAAGGGAGTAAAAGCAAGTAGGTGAGCAATTGTAGGGTGCAGCTGCTAGGACATTGCATCTAGAAGGTGAGTGTTACGAAGAGAAGTAAAAATTGAAGGCTGGGGTCAGATGGTGGAGTATGGAAGAGAGCATCAGCGAATTGCATGCAGAGGGAGACGTGTGGGTCACAGTTCTTTCCTTTAGCAGGTTTACGAGAAGCACGTTAGGGGGCCACGTCCTTGTGTCTCAAGCTGATTTTGTTTCCTCATCCTGCTAGTTCGGAGGCAAACTGGTCACCTTTGCGAATGTCAGAACGCAGCCTCAGCCGGGGCCTGAGCAGCAGCCGCAGCAGCACCACGTGTTCATCAGTCAGGTGGTGACGGAGAAGGAGTTCCTCAGCCGATCGGACCAGCTGCAGCAGGTCGTTCAGTCACAGGGATTCGTCAGTTACTGTCAGAAGAAGATCGATGCTTCTCAGACTGAGTTTGAAAAAAACGTGTGGTCCTTTTTGAAGGTAAAGTTGGTGATAAGCAGCTTTCCTTCATTATCTGCAAGTTTAACTGTTCTCATCGCATTCTAAACCTGTCTTCCTGTCAAAGCAACAGCAGGGGCAGTGTGATTTGGGGGATCTCGTGACGAAATTAAAGAAAACCTTGTGAAAAGCATGTGAAATACTACTTTATGTCAAGAGTTCCTTCTTGGCTTTGAAAAGCCTAATATGAAATGCTTTTTAAATAATATGCTAGATGTTTTTAAGTGCTGAAGTGTTTTTAAGAGACATAACATTCAGCAGACCTATCTTAAAATTAGAACATAGAGCTGAGTATAATAAAAACAGCATGTTTCGTTTCCATAGTAGGTCCAGTTAGAGACAACGGGGGACGAGGGACTAGGTGCAGACGGGAGAGGTCAGAGGCATTTCTCATCCCGTTTACTGAGTCGCGTTTATGACAGTAAAATAGCAAATAGAATTTTCTTTTTGATTATTTTGCCTCCACTGGAATGTCTGTTTCCCAAGTCTGAGTTTTGCAAAGAAAAGAGCTCTTGAATGCAATAATATTTCATTCATTTTTATGTTTTGTAAATATTAGTTTCAAGAAAGTTTTAGCATGTGACGTTGAATATTTCACATAATGTGAGTTTTGCATTTATGTAGCCTTTGGACATGACTCAGTTTGTTTTTACAAATATTAGTTTGAAAGTAAGCTTTATTCAGCTTGGCTAATTAATTACTAGTAGACTTACTATTTCTTAAAAAATAGATTCTTTAAAAAAAAAACTTTAAATTCTCTTACAGTGAAGCTTCTATTTGATATAGTAGACTTTAGATATTTTGAATAATTCTACTTGAAATTTGAGCAGTTAATTAAAAACTGGGCCTTTAGATGCAGTTCTTTATTTCAAGAAAATGTCTTTTTTTAAGGTAAACTTTGAGGATGATTCTCGTGGAAAATACCTTGAACTTCTAGGATATAGAAAAGAAGACCTAGGAAAGAAGGTAAGCTTTCGGGAAAGTTTTAAAGGCTGTGCTCACACAGGTGAGATATTTATGTAGTGTAGGTGTTGTGTTTTTTTTAAGTTTTTTACAGATTACTTCAAATCATTTAGTAAACATTTAATAAGAAATTAAATGCTTGGTCACCAGAGTTTTGGATTCATGTTGTTAAAGTCGAAACTCTTCATCGGTAATACTCTAATTTAGAAGCTGCCAGAACCATCTTTAAACTTGATCTAAAGAGTTGCGTTAGTTGGGCCTTAAAACAAGACAGTGAGCCTCAAACACTGGGAATAGCACGTAGAGTTTTAAAAGGATGAGTAGTCAGTGGCTCTGGAGGAAAGAGAGGGAAAAGTTTGTTTCCCTGCATTGTCTACAGCTTAAATGATGAAAATTAGGGTACTGTTTTCCACCCCAGCTATTTATGCCCTCAGCTCACAGTTCCCAAACTGTGTATTGAGTTGGTCCAGCTCACAAGTAACTAGTATTAATAAATATTTTGGAACAAAGGTGTTTTACTGTACTGAGCCTGAATAAACAAAAAGCCCAAGTGGTTTGCTTAATTGTTTTTTCTTTTGTTTGTTTTTGCTTAATATTTTAAGGTTAAAAAAAAGATTGCTTTTTAAAAATGGGAGGTCATATTCCAGTTTTTAAGTTTTCTTCTCTGAGGAGTTTAATAATTATTCGACAGTGTTGGCCTAACAGCAGTTAAAACACTCTGACCTTGGAAACCTTGAAGAAAATATATTGGATTCTTTGTGTAATCTGTATTAGCCCTTTGCCATTCTTTGAAAATGACTCAGGTTTTCCATAGCATCGCAGGGTTATCGCGCATGTGCAGCCGGTTGGATCCTGTGCGCTCCTGTCAGGCAGTGCTGAGCACTTGGAAGATTAGTGACTTGGGCTCACGTCAGAGCCCCCCTGCTTACTGGCCATGTGTCTCTTGCTCACTGCTTTAGATTTTTTTTGTGTTTAACTTTATTGTTAGTCTGAACTTCTTCATGCTATAACGCAAGAGATTAACATGAAAGTTTTACTGCATACCTGAGAGCAAAAAAATGAGGAGATAAAATTAGATTGTCAAAATACTCTTAATGTTCTTTCCATAGTGAGTATCTGAAGAAATTTTTTTTTATGGTTATTTAAGACAGAAGAATACCTGCTTGTTTTGAGGTTAGTTTTACAACTGAATAGCAGAGTAAGATGACATGTGAGCAATAAATCTACATAATTGAAACCAGCATCCTTGAGAATTGGTTCTGCACTCATTTTACTCTGCTCTTGAGCATGCTATCCCTGATTTGAACCTGTTTTGGATTTTTGCCAATGAGAATGGAGTAGTAGATGAACATTTGCTCTATGCCTTGAAATAGAGTTAACTCCCTTTGGTAGCTGAGTTGTTGTCTTTATTTCAGATTGCTTTGGCCTTGAACAAAGTGGATGGACCTGATGTGGTAAGAGAAGGCCTGTAAAAATAGCTACCTTCTAAAATTTTGTCTAGGTCATAAAGAAGAAAATATAGTTTAGGAAATTTTTGTCTGTCTTACTGCTTTACAATTTAAAAATACTAATTGTAGATATTTTTAATACATGAATAATTCTCATTTGGCAAGAAAAAGGGGTTGGGTCTTAGCAATAATGGCTCTTTGCTTTTCCTCTAATGATGTTTTTCAAATAAATTTACTCAGTGTAACTTCTTGTGATTAAACTAGCTCTGAATGTTGTTGGTTGGGTCTTTTGTCTTCCTTGTTCCCTAATAACCTTTTGATGCTACATTCTTCAACCCCGTCTGTCACTGTTTCGTGTACCAAAGGCTCTTAAAGACTCTGACCAAGTAGCGCAGGGTGACGGGGAGGAGAGCCCTGCTGCTGAAGAGCAGCTCTTGGGAGAGGTACTTATTTTTCTCATCTTTAACATGGGGAAAACATGTGGTTTGTTTATCTCACAGTGAAACAAGGAAAATTTCTTGGCTGCATGTTCCAGCGTAAAGCTGGCATATATTTTCTTAGCGATGCTTAAGATAGGAGTCTGTTTACTAATTTGACAGAAGTCCCACCTCTAAGGGCTTCCCTGATGGCTGAGACGGAAGACTCCACCTGCAGTGCAGGAGACCTGGGTTCAGTCCCTGGGCTGGGAAGATTCCCTGGAGAAAGGCATGGCAACCCACTCCAGTATTCTTGCTTAGAGAATCCCGTGGACAGAGGAGCCTGGCGGGCTACAGTCCACAGGGTCACAAAGAGTCGGACACAACTGAGTGACTAAGCACATACCATCTCTAAAGTCTTCAGTTCTCTGACCTAGCTTCTGGATTATCTGGTTTAAAATTAACAGCTGATGTGAGTATATCAGGATTGCAAACTGAAAAAAGATTTTGTTCAGAAATCCACATTGCATTGCATGCAACATTAGTACTTTTCTTGGCTTGTTAATATTTAAGGCTCACGATCAGGGGCATAGGCCTCTGAATTAATCTTGAATTTTGAGTCCAAGTAAAGAATCCACCCTGATCTCCTGCATTGTGGGTAGATGGGTGCTTTACCATCTAAGCTACCAGGGAAGCCCAAGTAAAGAATATTTCACTAATAATCTGATTGTTCTGATTCACTAGAAAATGCATCCTGAGTTATAGTGACCATTTTTATAACTAGGTAAAAAAAGAGTCCTTGAACACAGAGTTGTGTCATTAATTTTTTTCCTTTTTAATCTTATGGGTTTTTTAAACCACTAATAAATAATTCTATAATTTACTTTACTTGCTTTCTAATTATATTTCTTTCATCTTGGAAAATTAATCAACAGGTTCTTGTTTCTCATCTCATGTTTGACTTTTTCATTGTTCTTTTTGATATGGAGATATCTTGACTATATAAAGTTTCTTAGAGCCTTTTACTAAGTTATAAAAATAATTCCTCTTTAAATTTAGACTATTACAAGATGATTATTATAAATATTTTCTTCAGAATTGGATCTTCAAGCATTTATTTAACTCAAGAATAAAGGGTATGGATAAAATCTTACTAAAAGTTTGTACTAACTTTGGGAATACCTAGAATTGTAGGATACATTCAAGAAAGATACTTTGATTCGTATACAGCTGGACTTACTATTTCTATACAAATAGAGAATTGTTTAGAAATCCACTCATGAATTAATAGGTATATATGTATGTAACAAAGCAGTAGTCATCAATATGTGCTTTCAGAATATTTGAAAAAAATGTTTAAGGTGGTCATATCTTCTCCTTAATCCTGATGATGCTATAATTATATAAAATAAAACATAGTAGTTTAGACATTAAAGATACACGTTACATAATAAATGGTGCATATTTTGGCTTTGTGTATGTTTTAGAAGTCCATATATAAGGGTTTATTAGTTTTTTGAAAGCAAATTTGAAAAATCATTAAGAGAAAAAAAAAGATTTTTTGGGTAAATTTGTTGGTGAATATAATCAGATCTGTATCTGATTTATTCCTCAGTGCTTCCCAGGTGGTACAGTGGTGTAAAAATTTGCCTGCTGGTACAGGAGATGCAAGAGACACAAGTTCAGTCCCTGGGTCGGGACAATCCCCTGGAGGAGGAAATGGCAATCCACTCCAGTATTCTTGCCTGGAAAATTCAATGGACAGAGGAGCCTGGCAGGCTACAATCCATGGGGTTACAAAGTTGGACACAACTGAGCCCATCAGTACAATATGAATAAAGTTTTAAAAGTTTATTTCAGTTTTTAAATTCTAAAAGGCTTCTCTTTTGTTAGGGAAGGAATTAAGATTGTGGTTATTTTCCTGTAATAGTCAATTTTAACTAAATTTAACTTCATTCACAGATGATGCTATACTCTGTGCTACACTAAAATTATCCAATTCAAAAATGCTCCTGACTTTGAATACTGGGTGCTAAGATTCAAATGTATAGATAACAGGAGCACAGAAGATAAAATTTTATCTCACGTAAAACAGACATGTTTTTTCTTTTAGTTCCTCTATAATCTGATATATATTATTTTTTGTCTTCTTTTGAACTTTTATGCATTGAAGAGAAAACATTTAAAATATTTGCCAGCAGAAGGCCTCTATTACATTTCTTTTCTTCTAAAGAAAGAAGATATTGAATTTATCTTACAGCTAGTTTCAGAAATTTATAACAGAACTGTGTACATTTTTACCAGACTAGCCTACAGTTCCGGGTATGATTAGTTGAAGTGAACACAAAATCTCTAATTGAATTTGAGTATATTGATAAATAACTGTTTACATTGCGTTTATATAAGGACGCCAAGCATTATTTTTTTTCCACAACTGAGTCAGTTACAACCAAAAGACTCTTAAAATTACACCTCTTGGACAGAAGTTTTTAGATGTATGGAAGCAAAGTTGCTTTTAAGATCCAAATGTAATGTAATTTAAAACATATTTTGTGTGTCTCAGGCTACTCTTAGTTGAGATATCTAAGAAAAAGATTTTTCAGCTTCAGTATCTTCTGAGCCACCATTGTGAATATGTACATTTAAGTTTCACGTTATTTCTGATGACATTGGATTTTATTTATGATTATCTGATAAGAGTTAATTCTTAAGGATGTCATATATCTTAGTGTAAACTTGAATCTGAGAGCTTCTCTGGAATAACTTGGCATGTCATCTAGGCAATAAGTAATCATATTTAAATCTTGTTTTGCTGGTAAATTATTGTAGTTCCATTCCGGCTAAGTTGCTGCTCTTTCCATCTCTTTAGCAAATTAAAGAGGAAAAACAAGAATCTGAATTTCTACCAACAGCTGGAGGAACATTTAACATCTCTATCAGTGGGGGTAAGTATCTGTTGGTTTTGATATCAAATTTTTTAACCATTTGAAAGCAAATAGTCCCTGAGTTTAAGCGAGAAACATTTCGTCAAACGTGTTAAAGGTTGAAAAGAAGAACTCAGTTATCATTTAGTACATGTAATCAGTACCTTAAAAATGATGGCATGATCTGATGATACCTATGTCATAAAAACTGTAAAGGATCTTTATTATTGCATTTAAGCAATCTGAAAAATATGTTATTTTACCTGATTTTATTTACATGCAGCTTAGTATGTTTCTGTAGATATCAGCAGTTTGTGATAGAGATTAACCTACCAGTAATATTCAGAATTCAGCTTTGTGTTTTCTGCTGAATGTGTACTAATAATTGATAGATGTAGTTTTTTTTTTCTTGTAACAAAAACTTTTATTAATTTGAGTGTATTATTTCTTTATTGCAGATATTGATGGCTTAATTACTCAGGCTTTGCTAACGGGTAACTTCGAGAGTGCTGTTGACCTTTGTTTACATGATAACCGCATGGCTGATGCCATTATATTGGCCATAGCAGGTGGACAAGAACTCTTAGCTCGAACCCAGAAGAAATACTTTGCAAAATCCCAAAGCAAAATTACCAGGGTATGTTATTTTAATAATAAATAATAGCATTTGTTTGTAAAAAGCAAAGCACTCATTATAGATAATTAAAATGGAGAAAACAGTGAAGAACAAAAAAACCACCCATAATCCTTTAACCCAGAAATTAGTTATTGTTAACAGGTTAGCATGATTGTCCCAGGTTTTTGTCATTTACATATATAATTTTTTAAATTAAAATGCTTTTCATATTTTTACTGTAGAAAGATTAGAACGTAGAAAATGTTAAACATTTTAATCCTTCCTGATTCTTCAGTCAGATTGGTACATAACCTTTTGTATACCTCTTTGCTCGTTTGTAGAATTTTTAAAAACAGAATCAAGATTCTGGAAGTAATATGTGTGTTTTACTTATAGACATTGTCACTTACATTGTAATCATTTTCCCATATCATTGAAGCTTCTTACAAAAAATTTTAATTGCCCTGTAATGTTCTATAGGAGGGCTATATCATTTCTCTTATTTTAAGATGTTTAACAATTTCTTATATTTTCCTAATATAGTTAAGACAGTGGTAAACATCCTTATTGTGCCTGAAAGATTTGTACAAATTTCTAATTGTTTAATGAGACTGAGGTCCTCAGAAAGGAATTTCTGGTGCAGAGGGTCTATAGATTTTTAAGCCCCCTGCTCGACGATATTCGATTTCTTCCCATGAAAGTTGCCTCAGCGCTCAGTCCCACCAGCCTGGGTTGCCATCTGTCTCCAGGCTTGTGTCGTGTCGGTCCCGCCCCATCCACTTTCTGCCCCACTGGCTGCCTTTCAGTTCCTCACACAGCCTAATCCTTTTCTCTCCCAGGAATTTGCCCCTAGTACTTTCTTGGCCAGGAATGTTTTTTAACACCATATATAGTTTTCCTTCTCAGCCTTTTGTAAAATAGGCTACTGTGATTTTTTTTTATGAGAGAAAATTATATGGCTTTTTTTTTTTAATGTCAGTTGGCTTAAGGATGTACTTTGCTGCTCCTTTTTTTTGCATGAAATACTGTCAACAGTAGTTTGAAAGATGTGATTGATTAGCCAGAGTTAATTTTTATTAGTATACCAAAGGCTTTTAATTGTCCCTTGGTTTTCCTTCCCCAAGCTAATCATGGCAGTAGTGATGAAGAACTGGAAAGAGATTGTTGAGTCTTGTGATCTTAAAAATTGGAGAGAGGCATTAGCTGCAGTGTTGACTTATGCTAAAGCAGATGAATTTTCCGCCCTTTGTGGTAAGAAAATGAATTTTATATGACATACATGGCATGATACATTGTAAGTAAAATTAGTGACAGGTTTTATTTAGAAGTTTTGTAAACCTAGTACTAATCACAGAATAAGCAAATGAAGTTCTCATTTGAATGCTTTTCTCAGAAGTATTGACTGCGTTGTTTCTCCATAACTTCTAGTCGTTTTTTAAAATATTGTTTAATGATTTTGATTTCACACAGACCAAACTGAGACTCTTGCATTTGCTACTTACTAACTGTATGAACTAGGAAAAATTCATTTCTAAGCCTTAGTCTATTCATATGTAAAATGGCACATAATCAGCCCTCTGTTAATAAGTGTTAGCTTGATAAAATAAGTAGAAATTACTGTTAAAGGCCATGACTAAACTCTCATAACTCAGACATAATGTCTATTATATGCAAGAACAGAAGCTTTAGGCTGCTGGTATAAAAACGAATAACCTTGAAAGTATTATGAGAATAGAAAAATTATAAGGTATTAACTTTATTATTATAAATAATTCAGCATAGTCCTACTTACTGATATTTACGCCAAATATGCCATATTTTAGTCCACTGCTTACAAAAGCATCTGGACAAGATAAAATGCAGTTAAATGTTCATTAGGATTTTTCTGTTCAAATATCGTTCCCACTTTTAATTTTTTCTAATGTGATGAGGAGAGATTTATTCTATGGCTAGGTATAGAATCTTATGAAATTGTATATAATTTGTCACACCACTTAGTATTTACTGAATATTTACATGACGGTGACTTTATTTCTGCCTGCTACAATGGTTATAAAGTTTGATCCATATCTCTGAAAATATTACTGGGCAGCTCATGACCTCATACACAGAGGGCGTTATGTATAAACTTATTTGTTTTCCTCTACAGATCTTCTGGGAACCAGACTTGAAAGTGAAGGTGATAGCCTCCTGCAGACTCAGGCCTGTCTCTGCTACATTTGTGCAGGGAATGTGGAGAAACTAGTTGCCTGCTGGACTAAAGCTCAAGATGGTAGCAGTCCTTTGTCCCTCCAGGTTAGTATCTTTGAAACAAAAGGTGCTTCCTCTAGTGCTGTCTTTCACCCTCCTTATATTCTAGAGACTGATTTGTTCCAGGTGTTCATTGCTTTCACCCTATTTAATTACGCTTTAGTTCTTTGGCTGGGTAATTATGTGTATTTACTGCTATATTTGGAAAGGCAACCTTTGAGATGATGGCATAGTGAACTGGGAATGCAGCTGTTTATGAGGACAAAATTGGAATATGATAGTGAGGAAAGTAAGTGGCAGGAGCATGGGGCCAGCCAGTTTCCCTCTTTTCCTCATGCTCCTCCTCTGCCTCCAGGGATCCTGTTTGCCTTGGGCCAGGAAACCCAGTGGGGGCAGGAGTGGGAGGAGTCCTCCATACCAGCAGACAGTCTTCACGGTTCAGGAGAAATTAGTGTAAGAGACCAATGGAATCCCGTGTAGCACTGTTACACGGCAAGAGAGAAAGTAAAGAAATCTGGGGACTGTGGTCAGGTGCTGAGTACTGTGTATATTTAGATTCCCCCCCCCCCCAAGCATTTAGTCATCAGAGTCTCAAGAAATCTCAGTCTGTGTGTTTTCTCTTAGCACAGATTTTCTCAGTAGGCTTGTGGCTTTAAAGATCACTGCTGAAACCAAAAGTCTTGTAGGAATCAAGGTTTTTCCTTGTAAGTGCTTCTGAGAGAAGACGCTTTTTTCCCCACAATTCAAGGTTGGATTGGTGTACTTATGAAGGGCAGTTGGGATATTCTTGTACCTTATACCTGATGCATAGCTCTCCCTGCTGAAATGGGTATCGGAGAGCAATATGAGAAACTTTGGGTTTGAAATACTAAGCCCGTTTGGAGGTCACCTCATCGTACTACTATTTTTATGGGATAATATTTTCTCTTCTACCTCCTGGGACCCAGTTTCTGCCTTCGGACATGTGCCTGTCTTTTTCACTTTGGATACTTGGCTGTTTTAACTCACAAAACGAGTATCTGGCAGTTAAGGATGTTTAGGAGAAGATGGTAACCTGTGCTTTAACCATGTGTAGAAGACCTTCTTCCTCCTTGCTTTTCTAGTTACCTAAATGATGGTCCACTCTTCTAGAGCTTTAAAATGTTGGTGATAATGAACACTTTGCTTTTGGTAGGCTTTGGAGCTCTTCGTAACCCCTTATCTTTTCCTGCTTCCCCTCAGTATACATCTTGGTCTCGTTGTCCAGTTCTCCTTCACTCCCCTTTCTTTTTCTCACTCAGGATCTGATTGAGAAAGTTGTCATCCTGCGAAAAGCTGTACAGCTCACCCAGGCCATGGACCCTGACACTGTAGGGGCTCTTCTGGCTGAGAAGATGAGTCAGTATGCCAGCTTGCTGGCAGCCCAGGGCAGCATTGCTGCAGCCTTGGCCTTTCTTCCTGAAAACACCAACCAGGTAATTAGAACTGGCCATTTTTCTTCTTTTACTGAATGAGTAAGGTGAGTTCAGTAGATAGCACACAGCATTAAACATAAATGTACTAGTTGGAGCAGTTGAGTGTCTATCACTTAACTATTGGTGAATATTAGTGACGCATCCTCAAGGTTAATTTTAGGTGTACACAGGCTATGTCAGAGATATAGTCTTTTTCCCTTTGTACTGAAGGGCATAGTATTTGAGGAAAATGAGTAGGAAAAGAACCAGTTTTTTATTTTTTAAGCCAAACACTAATTCTGTGCATAAGATTCTTTGTTAGGTGTCTTCAGTGTTGAGAAGCTATAAAGGTTAATACTTAACCAAACTGGGGTTGTGATTTTAAAATCCCCACAAATGACACTCTAGGTAATAATGTATTCGTTCACTCTATACGCTGTTTCAGTCTGGTGCTGTCTGTAGGCGAGTTTATTTTTAAAGTCCAGGTAATAATGTATTCGTTCACTCTACACGCTGTTTCAGTCTGGTGCTGTCTGTAGGCGAGTATATTTTTAAAGTATCCAAGGCAGAGAACACTACATTACACACATAATTCAGTCTCCTTATTTGGTGTGAAATAACTCAGCCTTGTTCATATGTGTTCATTTCAGTTATTCATTTCATATTGTTCATTTCAGTTCAGCAAGTGACTGAATATGTAGTGATGATTAAGATTGCCAAAATCCTTTCCCTGCAAGGAGTTTCCAGACTCACAAGTGACTCTGCATTGTGTATCTGCTAGAGCTTAATTTTGAGCCTTTTCTTATTTCTGATCTTTTTATTTTAAACTTCATTCAGTTTTTGACAACTTTCTCAGTTTTCAGTATTTTGTCTTCTAGGGCATATCAGTACATTTCATTAGGTAAAAATACTTATACCTGTGTCCCGGGATGGTGGAGGTAGGACACTAGTTGGTTTTGTATCCACTCACATGTAGGATCCAGCTCACATCTTTCTTAATTGTTAATGAGAACATTAAGTGGAGTGGAAACAAAGTCTTTATAATGACTTTGGTTTAATAGTTTTATAGGATTTTCTGCTTAATAGAGTCTCATTATTATATTGAGGTCTAAGACCCTTAATCTTAAAACTAACTTTCTCTTAAGACCTTTAGGTCTTCTAGCCTGAGAATTAAACTCTTCATTTTTAAAACTGTTTATAGTCACATACATTTTCTATACATTATTCTTCATGCTTTTCTTTGGACTTTTAAAGAGCTTTCAATTTTGACATTATTTCCTACTATATGTATCAGTATACCCTAAGTATATTCTGGAGAATATTTTCTGAGACTTTGTAACATCATTATGGTATAGTTCTCCATAAAAGACTACCTAAGTATACCCACAGAGTTTAAGTGATATCTTTAAACTTTTAATGAATTTATAGAAATGTATAATTTTTATAGATACTAACATGAAGTGTTGCTGAAACCTTTAACATATGTATATGGTCAGCTCATACTTACTCTAGATCGATTGTAGATCCATGTGAGCTGCCCTGAATTTAACATCTGACTCTTAATTTATTTCAAGCACCTCTCTTTTAATTAATTTTCATCTCTTTTGTAGATCACCATTTTTTTCCATGACTGTCTTTAGTAGTTGATTCTCTTTTGGAACCTTTTTTTCCCTACAGAGAAACAAAGTTGTATTTTTTTCAACTTTTGTGCTTTTGTGGTTTGTGAGCATTACTCATCTGTCACTACAAGAAGACAACACATGAGTGGCAATGATGAGTGACATCAGTCTTGCATACTGCCATGTGGCGGGCATGACTCAAATGCCTCCCTCAGTTACATGACAGGTTACACTGTGTATGATGGACCTTTGGTGCCAGTCTTGAATATTGGAAACCGTGATGTCAAACCCTGATGTGCCAGAGCCTGTGGTGTAATACACAGCATATGAACAAAAATCATATGGACGTTCATGCCTACTTTAAGATCAATATGTCATGTATAGTTGGGTGAACTCTTTAATAATTTGCTTGGCTTTCTTCCATTGCTTCTTATAGCCAAATATTGTGCAGCTTCGAGACAGACTTTGTAGAGCACAAGGAGATCCTATACCAGGACAACAGGAATCACCCAGAATTCCTTATGAGAGGCATCAAGTGCCCAAGAGCAGGCCTGGACCTGTTGCTGGCCACGCACAGATGCCAAGAGTTCCAGCTCAACAATATTATCCCCATGTGAGTGATATGGTCCAGACTAAGTAGGAATGTTTATGTATATCACGTTGGTGATTTTAATTTGTTGGGGAAAAGGCCTGTGATGAAACTATAGACAACATACTGTTTTAATGGTTATAGTTTTTCTATCCTTGAAAGTAGCATTTATGATCCATTTTTAAAAATTATCCCTCTAATCTAGTCAAATAATTGATAAATTAGATATAATTAATTTAAGCTAAGGAGATTTTTTATTTCTCCACTCAAACATATGGCACATGTACGTCTGAAATTTTTACAGTTTGATTCATCTAATAAACTATAAGTAAATCTGAAATTTTTACAATTTGATTCATCTAACAAACTATAAGTAAAGTGGGAACAATTTTGTGGGTGACTTGGTTACTTTTTTTTTTAAACATTTTTAGAAAATAGTCTTTTTTTAAGGTATATTTTCTGAGTCACTAGTGTGGGTGTTCTGTGTCTTCTGTATCAGCACAATAGAGTATGCAGAATCCAAGTTGTTCTTTTTTAACAACTTGTAAAGAGAAAAGCGAATGACCAAAGGTTTGTGAAGTTGTAGGTCATGGGCAGTGCGAAGTGTTTATTAATTAACTCATTTATTTCTTAAATAAAAATTAGCAAATGGTTAGTGGTATAAAATGGGGCCTCTTACTGTCTTTTGCTATTCCATATAGAAACTTGTATTTCCAGGCCAGATAACCTTCATGTTCTTAAATAAAATTTATTTTCATAAGTAATAAATAGTCTTGATTTTATAACAAAGTTAGCAAGTACTCTGCCCATTTTAAAATAACAGATTGCTAGTAGAATTGATGGAGTCATTTTTACATTTTGTTGTAGCAAAAGTAAGCATAAAACTGTAAAAACTGAAAAAGATTCATGCTTTTTTGTCAGTTATGCTTTTGCTTGGTACTTAATCAAGATTGGTTACATTTGAATATAATTATAACTATCTATACTACTCTGCTTTGATTTTTTTTGATTCATTTGACAAATACAAATCTAAGAGCCTGCCTGTATTCTCCCTGTTGAGGGTGTATTGGTAGGCAAAACAATAAATTCCCCACTCTCACTGCTAGTCTTAGAAAGCCTGTAACATAGGGAGGGCACGTCAGGTGATGGCTGGGAAGCTGAGAGGTGGTGGAGAAGCCAGTCACTAATCAGGATTTTAAGACATGAATTTGTCAGCTAGGTAGTAGTTAACAGGATTAGAACTCCTCAGCTCAGCACCTTGAGTTTGACCTCTCAGGACACCAAAGTAAGGCATTCTCTTCTTTGGGAGAATACAATTTTACTCCCTGAGTCCTTGAGTTTATCTGTCTTTCAGGGAAAATATGGAAACCTTAAAAGACATTTGTTATACTTTGACCTAGTGGTCTGCTACTTTAAGAAAAGGAAAACAAGTTCAATCATAAACTAAGAGTAGTTTTTCTTGATTAAAGCTTATGGTGTGCTGAATGAGGGCAGTGGCTTGTGGTTTTAAAGGCAGGCTTACAAGCAGGAGTAAAAGGATGAAAGGGAAGCCGGATCAGGAGTTCTGACTACGACCAGCACATCTTGGCTATTAATTGTTGATATGATTGAGTTCCTACAAAGATTTACTTGACAAAAATTATTTTGATGGCTTTAAAAATTGATTTTGAAAGCCTCTGGACTCCAGGGTATAAGTGGCAGGGTGCAGTGTAGCGAACACTGGCTGGGAGTCATGAGATGTGGAATCAGCCCTAGCTCCATCACCCCAAATTGTCTGGACCTCAGCCAGCCCCTTCATTTCCCTGGGCCTTGTTTTTTTCTCCATGGTAAATGGTGGGGATTAGATGAGATGATCTTTAATATTCTCTGATTGTATGACTCTAAGCCTCATACAGAACTAACATGATTTTTGTAGCTCTAATGAAGTCCTGAAAAGGGAAGCATATAGCAGCAATATGTCCACAGATATAATCATAGCATGAATACAATTACTGCTTCAAAAATCACTTTTTTTCTCAATAACTGCCCACCCCCAACCCCCCGGAATGTCTTCTTTCTTTGCCTACTTACAGAACGTTCCTTTCCCCACTTACTCCTGACACTTGAATGGCATTGTTCTCTGTGCTTTGATTTCGTGTTCGTATTGATTTTTCTGCTGTCTCCCTCTGCCTGTCCTCTTCAGACTTTGTTTTCTTTTGGAATCCCAGCTACCCTGAAACCAGTTGCCTGGCTAGAGTGTGCTGCTGCCTCACTGCTCTTTCTTGCTTTGCATCTGGCTGTTAGTGCCTTCGGGGATTTTTTTTTCTTCTTTTAACATTTTCATTTTTTTATGTTCTGTGATTGGTGTTTCTTTGTTCAATTCAGGTTAGAATTGCCCCCACTGTCACTACCTGGAGTAACAAAACTCCTACCGCCCTTCCCAGCCATCTACCTGCAGCCTCTCCCTCTGACACACAGGTATATCCTTCATTATCCCTTTTTGAGCAGAGTTCTGCTCACCTGAATATGTATGTAGTTATGTATCTTCTACCCACCTCCCTTGAGTTTCCCACCCCCATCTGTTTGTCTGCTTATTGCATTTTAGTGCTTTTGGGAGGCAAGAAACAGGTTTTTTGTGTTTTTTTGTTTTTTTTTTTTTTTAGCACAACTCGAACTAGAAAAACATCAACCAGGGTTCTATCAATGGTTTAAATCTAATTTCACTGAAGATTTTTTCCCTTTCCTTTTCTTCTTCTTTTCTTTTTTCCCCCGTTTTTAGCATTGCAAAGAAGAAGAAAAAAAAATTCCCCTGTGGCATGTACAGTTACTTCCCAAAGCATTAGATACGGATGGAATTTAGTAGAGATGGAAAATCCTAATGACTTTTTATAAATATGATCGATACTATTTGATGAGGCTGTTAGCATCTCTTGCCATTCATCACTGTTATTACTTTGGACCTGTCTAATCTTTAAATCACATAGAATGTGTTGCTCAGAAAACATCAGTATGCATAGAATGTAACTTTTTTTTACATAAGATTTTTTTAAATTTCATTTTAGAGATTATAAATCCGTCTGGTAAGATTCTTGGTTCCGAAGGTAATCCTCCTTTTTACCGTATTCTCATTGCCTAGGGAGAAAATCCTCCACCTCCAGGCTTCGTAATGCATGGAAATGTTAGTCCAAATGTTGCCGCCGCTCAGCTTCCCACCTCTCCAGGTCACATGCACACCCAGGTACCATCTTATCCACAGCCACAGCGTAAGTAGTGTGACCCCGAAGTCCTGTCACAGCAGCATGTCTTCTCCAGAGTAGTGACTGTTTACCTTGGAGTTCCAAAGCCATGATCAAACCAGTTTTAACAAGTGAAGAAAGAGCCATTCAGTGTAGGACTTGAGTCCTTGATGTGGAGAAACTTGGTTTCTCTGAGATGCGTTCTGAACCAACGTGCTGGGAAACAGCGCCCATGTCACTGCGTTCAGAACAGTGGGTACCCCCACACCCGCCTCATTCCTGAGCCTGCTAGAGAGTCAGTCGTTCCATGATTTTGGCATAAAAAATAGAATTTTGGAAATTACTTGGTGACATATACTTTTCCTTTAGTCAAGATGATGCAAACCGCTTTTGGAAAAATGGCTCCGAGGGATGTTTCTTGTGGTTACCTCCCATTTATTTTTTTTTTTAAGGGATAGACCATATTTTAGAGCAGTTGTAGATTCACAGCAAAACTGAGTGGAAAGTCCAGGAAGTTTCAGTATGCCTCCTGCCTCGGTGCACAACCTCCCCCACCCAGATATCCTGCACCGCGGTGGCGCGCTGTTACAGTCAGTGAGCCTCCGCTGACACATCGTTAGTGCCCGGTGTAGTTTACTTCAGTAGTTCACCTTTTGGCCTTGCATGTTCTATGAATTTCTACAAATGTATAAGAATGATGTTTCTTCATTGGCTTTCTTTTTTTTTTTTTTTTAAGAAACTTTATACTTGGAAGGGAAAACATCATCACTATTTTAAAATTTAAACAAAAATGAAAATCTCAAAAGGAGAAAATCATATGACCAACTGCTATGAAACACGAACATATTGCCTAGCAAAAACGGATCCTAATGAGCCTGTTCTGTGCTAATAAGATGTGTGTTCCTACTTAACATGAATACAGATTTGATACAGCTTTTCACTCAGTGCTCAGTGTGAAAGTGCTCTCTTCAGAGTAGGCTGAGCAGAGTTCTGTTAGATTCCCTCTGTGGAGGTTCACATTCTGGGCCTGGTCCCTCAAAAGGGTAATGGTGTCTTGAGTTCCAGTCTTTGTATTAAAACATTAGTTGACTGCCTGATTCCTTACTAACCAACTTTGTATACTGTAAGAAATACAGTTGTCAGGGATCATAGAGCGTTGCCTGTTAATCTGGAACTGTGCTCAAGCCCGGAGTGTGAGTAGCTTATGATTTTACTAGATGTTGGCGAAGGTATCTGGTTCACAGCAGTCACGCTCACCCTGCAGTTATGGTGGGAGTGATCTTGAGTGGCCACCAAGGTTCCTTAACTTTCACAGTAAACAGGAGTGTGCTTAGGATCATTCCTGCATGGCTCCATCTGGTGGCTAGTACATGTCACTGCAGTCTTTTCACAGGAATAGAAGTCCCAGAAAAAGGGTCAGTCCTTTGATTATCATAGCCAGCAGCAATCTGGAAACAGCAAGGTTCAAATATTGGGTCCAGTGACTTTTGATATAGTTAGAGCAGCTGGACTATCAAAAGCATGACATTATTTTAAGTGGGTAATGTTTGGTTGTAACGTACTGTTACTAGGAGAATTGAAAATTGCCACAGAGTGAGTTCACTTGGATTTTCCATTGCTGTCTGATTAAATTTGTCACTAATTAAAATTTCTGTTTCTTCTCCTTGGTGTAGCTTATCAACCCGCCCAGCAGTATTCCTTCGGAACAGGGGGGTCAGCAATGTATCGACCTCAGCAGCCTGTTGCTCCTTCCACCTCAAACGCTTACCCTAACACCCCTTACATTCCTTCTGCTTCTTCCTACTCTGGGCAGTCCCAGCTGTACCCAGCACAGCACCAGGCCTCTCCACCTACCTCCAGCCCTGCCGCCTCTTTCCCTCCTCCCCCTTCCTCTGGAGCTTCCTTCCAGCATGGCGGGCCAGGAGCTCCACCAGCATCTTCAGCTTATGCACTGCCTCCTGGAACAACAGGTACACTGCCTGCTGCCAGTGAGCTGCCTGCATCCCAAAGAACAGGTCTGCGCTTGAAAGGGGTTTGGTTTGGCTCCCCCCAACTTTGTTATTTCATGATCACATGGGTGGATGGAGGGGGATTATTTATTTCTAACTGTAAACTGGCTAACGTGAGGTATTGATTGAATTTTGCAACAGAGTCTATAACTGTTTCTCAAAATGTGATTTTCCCATAATAAACTTTAGTTGCTAAGCAGGGAAAGCTTGAGTGCCTTAAAAGAGTAAAGAGTATATAGTCTGCCTTTAAATTTAAAATAAGCGGTAAGAAATTAGTTGGCAAGAGACGTGCTGGTTGGAGCTAAATTTAACTGACACTAATTTCTTTACCAGAGTAGACCTGTGCTCTTGTGTTCTTCCTGAACTTTCAGTTTTTAAAATTATTTGTGCCTTAAATTCGTTCATAGAGACTAAATAATGCAGGTATACACATTGTGTAATTTTGTTTGTAAAGGTGAGGAAGGATTTCAACATGTGTACTTAAAAGAAAAAAGCAAAAGAATGCAACTCTTGACAGAGAATCTCTAAGACAGCAGAAAGTCAGTATACATCAGTACAGGGATTCTCCATTAGGACAGTTCTACCCTCTCAAGCATTTTAGAAATTTCTAGGCAGTTTACTTGTTGTTAGCAGTCAAGTTCTACCTGAAATTTTCTAATTAAAATCATAATTTTAAATTATTTTTATAGTGAAATACCCAAATTCTTTTTTATCTCTCACATTGCAATTAAAGCATTATATTCATTTTTCAGAAGTAGGTAACATTATTTGATCTTCATATTAGAATTGTAAAAGGGGCCTATAAAGTATGTATTATAAAAAAAAGAGATCAGTTAATTGGGATTAAGAACCACTAACATACTAAAGAATGCAGGCTTTGGAGTCAGACTTCCTGTGTTTGTATCCCAGCTTCACTCTTTCCTAATAGTTACGTGATCTTGAATAAGTTACTTAATGTTAAACCTCAGTTTCCTCATAATAAGAGTGGTACATACTCCTAAGCTTATTATGCAAAGGGTTGAGTGTGTTAATACATTGAAAACGTTTATGGACAGTGACCACAGAGTGAGTTAGCTGTGATTACGCAAAACCTCACTCACAGTTAGAGCTCTGTGCCTTTTGGTAACTGAAATTAGTTTCCCTTGCTGATTATAGTTGACGGCTTTGAACTAGAAGGACAAAACAGGAGTGAGTCTTGCTGTCGGATACCAAAGTTGCTCCTGGAAGTCCAGTATAAATTTTCTCTCTCTTGATCTGCTAAGCAGTAGCTTTAATAACTGAAAACACTTATCATGTAATAAGATTTATTAAGGAAGTACTTTTTTTCTTGAAGTCTTATGGATCCAGAATTATACACATTATCTCTTTCTCTCTTTTTTTGGTATATATTCAAACTACCAAAAAATCATACAATGTATATCACCCTTTACTGCACAAATAAAATTTATATAATTTTCAATACAGAACATTCAGATTGATATTTAGAGAGGAGTGTTAGTTCAGTTGTAAAGTTCAAAAAAAATATTAAACCGGGATGAGTGAAAACAGTATCCATTCTGAATGGTTGAGTAATAATAGATTGAGTGAAAGATAGATTTAAGTAAATCCTCAAGTAAGGAAGTAGTGCAGAGAAGTGGGGAATCAAACTGTCATTTATTGAACATACATTGGACATGTACCAGTGCTTGCCATCTTGCCATCTTTTTTCTTATTTAGTTCTCATAGCCATAAGAAATAGGAATAATTAATTTTTAAAAAATTGACATGAGGAAGCTTGAGTTTCCTAGGGTTCATAATGTTCTCATGATGGCACGGTCATGATCTTCAAGTTGAGGTGCAAACCCAGGTCTCTCCGTCTCCAGAGCCTGTGTTCATTCTTTACCAGATAGTCTGGTGGCACAGTGATAAAGAACCCACCTGTCAGTGCAAGAGATGCAGGTTCAATCCCTGGGTCAGGAAGATCCCCTGGAGTAGGAAATGGCAACCCGCTCCAGTACTCTTGCCTGGAGAATCCCATGGACAGAGGAACCTGGACTCTGTGAGTCCATAGCGTCGCAAAGAGTCAGACACGACTGTGGAAAGTTCTCAAAGAGATGGCAGGGTACAGTCCGTCAAGTCTCAAAGAGGCAGATAAGACTGAGCAACTGGGCACACACTGGAAGAGACTGAAATAGCTATCAGTGTTGGAACTACAGGAACATTTAGCATCACTCTCTTAAGTATTTGTTACCTCATCATCTAAATTAACTATTTGCATGGGTATTTTTTCCCTCCTTGAGCTGAAGTGTGTTCAGCCATATAATAAAGTACTTGCTTATGTGCAAAGTAACTGTTCTAACCGGGCTGAGAAGCAGAGTAACTAATAGGAAGAAGCAATACTCAGTATGTACTAAGCTGGCTGCTGTGTTATCTCTTGCATGTTAATAGTCTGTATATTTTAATTAACAGAGCTTTACCTTACTTTTTGATTTCCTGAAAACTTTGCTTAGGTTATACAGATAATTGTCACTAAAAGTTTTACCTTCGTTCCAGTATATCTTAGATTATTATATCATGGTTTTCTATAGGACTTGGAAATTCCGCTGGTAAATTGTTCTTGATAGACACTAGGGTTTTCAAGCCCTCTGTTAGTGAACCACAAGGTGACGCGCCTGCTACTCAGAGAGGCTCGTGTTGAAATCATCACAACACTCATTCACTAAATTCTTTTTGAATGCCCATTCAGTCTATGATCACAATTACTCCAGGCAGAGGTAGGAAGGCAGAAAAGTACATGTATTTCTAGTGAATTGCACATAGCTTTGTTGTAAGTTGGAACATAAAATTTGTATTGGGGCCAAATTTTGAAAATCATTACATTTCAAGGCAAGAAACTTTGGGTACCTGGTTTTTAACCTTTTCAACAACAGAAAGGAGCATGATAGCCTTCCTTACTTTCTCTGGCTAATTCTGTTTTACCTTATGTCATTAGAAAATGAACACAAGGATACATTCCTTGTCAATTTTAATTCTGAATTTTGTTACTCTTTTAAAAATGCGACATGCTCAGCTTACAGGGAAGGGGGAGGTATATGGTTATGAGGATGCTTTTTTCTCTCTGTCTCAAATTATGTTCTAGCCAGAAGTCTCCATGCCATTGGCACTAGTATTTTTTCACTGAAAAATACCTTAACCAGTGCATAGATGCTGCCATTATGTTCTTCTAGTTGTACCTGAGAAGGTTCCCAGTGGGAAGCAGGATTCAGGTATGGATGGCAGCACCTCCACTTCTCTCTGTGAGACTGAGTGGTTCTCTGTTCCCCAAAGACTGTGCGGAGGACAGATCCCTACACTAAGGTGGATAGGGGTCTGCAGTATCCAGTGAAATGCCACACTCAGTTTTTAAGTTAATTTTTTATTAATTTTTTACTGTAGGATTTTGAAAGAACTCAAATAACATAAAAATCAAATTATAATTCTGCCACCCTTATATGACCACTGATAATTTAGGTGCATTTGTTCACTTCATACACATATATGCATATGTTATGTGTATGTGTGCATGTATTAAAGTTTTTAATGTAGAATAGACTATAAATTTACCGTTTTCATCATTTTTAAGTGACATTCAGTGCATTTCCATTGTACAATCATCGCTACTAACTGCAGAAGTTTTTCATCATCCCACATTGAAATTATGCAGCCTTTAAAACTCCTCATTTTCCCAGCCCCTGGTCACCAGTGTTCTACTTTCTGTCTATATATATTCCATGTAGCTCATGTAAGTAGTCATTTTTAGAGGACATTTTAGAAGACAATTCTGTCTTCTTGTAACTGGCTGTTTCACTGTCTTTAAGATTCATCCATGTTTGTAACATGTATCAGAATTTCCTTCTTAAAGCTGAATAATAATCCAAATCACCAAACAATTTGCATCTTCAGAGCTTTTAGAGCTGCTGCTGAAATGTTTACGGAATGTGGTGGTCCTTTGCTTTGCATCCACCCTTTCGTATATACCACATTTTTTTTGTCCCCTATAAATCTGCACAGGGGCGTTTTGGCTATCTGAATAATGCTGCTGTGAACAGGAGTGTGCAAATATTTGCCCCGCTCCTGGTTGCAGTTCTTTGGGGTAGGCGCCCAGAAGTGGGATTGCTGGCTCAAGTAGTAATTCAGTGTTTAATTTTTGAGGACCCACCGCACTGGTTTCCACAGTGGTGGCGCGCCTCTACGCTTGCACTAGCAGTGCACCAGGGTCGCTTCTCCGAGTGAAGACAGTTGAATGCCTGTGAGTCGTCTGTGCCTATTTTGTACCTTCACCACACGCTTTTGCTGGAGGCTGGGGCCTGGCCCCACCCTGAATATCTGACAGTTTTGGAGTTGCTGTGTTAGTTTCCAGCCTTCTTTCCTCTTGTCCACTGCCAGAACCTTCAGTTCTTTTAAGGAAGACTTGTGCTAAACAGTCTGCACATCTGTGAATTCTTACAGAAAAGACAATATGAGATGGTTACACGCTCTCTGGGCCTGATTCCATTTATGTTCACATTCATGGTGTGACCCCAGAAATTACAGTTCCTCCAGAATGCAGGCCTTTGGGGCCTCCCAGATCCAGCAGCAAAGTAGTACCCCCTCATTAACGTTGTCTAACGTGCTGATTATGTTCAGCAGTGTAGTGCTGAAGTCTGTACAACAGGGCAGAAACCCTCCCGTTTCTTTGTAAAACCCTGCTGCTTAAAAAGGGCTTGGACCCGCAGCATTGGCATTTCCTGGAGCTAGACGAGACAGTAGACTCTCAGACCCTATGCTGTACCTAGTGAACTAGAATCTCCATTTTTACAAGGTCCTCAGCTGATTTGGATTCAAGCTTTAAATAATGCTAAAAGGGACACAGTTACAACATGTTAGGCAGTGCTCTCCTCCCTCCCTGCACCATGGTATTACTGAGTTTCATTGATCGAATAGTAGAAAAACACTCCATGCAAACAGTTGGGGAAATAATGTTATCTTAAACAGAAAGGAACAAAATTTTCTCTTTAAAGAAACAGCTGGAATAATAGAATAAAAGTGTCTTGAGAGCTAATTGACACATTTAAATGAATGAGCTTTGCCTACAAACTGATGACTTTCTTAGATAGAAACCATTTCATGTGATTTGATTTAAAAGTAAGTTTTTTTTTCCTTATAAAAGTAGTTTGTTCTTTCCTGAGGTCAACAGAGGGAGCAGAAACAATTAGAAAATGAGTAGAGTTTAGAAAGTCTTTGATGATAATACTGTTTAAGTGACTTTTACATTTTGTCTACAGAAAATCAGTCAATGCAAGACCAGGCATCTATATTGGAAGGTGAATTAGTTACAGAATGTATATTTGGAAATCTTCGAATCATTGAATATAATTAATGAATGGACATTCACAATTATGCATGTAACTTCAAAGCAATGATATCCTAAATCTGACCAGTATCATTTTTTAAATTTGGCTTCTTAATTGAATCAAATCTTAGAACTGATGAAATTAACATAGTGACACAAATGATCTTGAATCAAAAAAGTTATATATTGGATGTAGACATAAAGACAAGGCTATACTAATATTGTCTTAGATATAAGAAAGATTAGAATGTGATGGGAAAGGCTTGAATGAATAGTTTGTGTATAACCAGAAGTTTCAGAATTTAAGAATTTGCAACATGTGGTTTAATATTTTGTGACTGCCTCCTGAGTGTTTTGAGGCTCATTTGGCATTCTGTCTCCTAGTCGACTTATAGAAAAGTAATTCTCTTTTTAAAATCAAGGCAAATGAGTTCATGCTCGCTAGGAGATCTTGTTTTTTAAAAGAAATTTCTATGACATTATGTTCTTTGGTTTGCGAAGCAAGTTTGTTGTGATTTAATATTGTGGATATCAATTGAGCAAAAATAAAATGCTGAAAGAATTTTAATTTGTTTAAAGAAGAGTTTTTTGCTTTTACATATACATATACACAAAACTTAATAAAACATAAAATGATTATATTGTGATTTAGTAATTATCCTGCTTCTGGCATGTCTTGTTCCTTTTTTCTTTAAAGATAAAGGCAATTAAGTATTCAATACCTTAATGAGTTCTGCTACTGATGTTCTTGTCTCACTTTGAGATGACAGGTTTTGGGAGATTTGGGGTGGGGGGAGAAAATTTACCAAAGATGACAGTAGTTTAATTTTAAATTTGCTGCCAGCCTGGAATTTTTTTTGTGTATGTGGCAGGGGAAAAAAAAATATCTTACTACAGATATTTGAATGCACTTTTCTACTTTGAGTTAAATTAATTCTTAACTCAAAGGTAGTAAAACATACTGGTGTTGTGTAGTTGGGCTGTTTTTTATTTTTTAACAGTGTTTCTGCCATGCGGGTGATTTACATTTGTTGAATTGCTTATGTTTAAGTGCTTTCTTAGGAAATAGGAGATTGCTACTTTTATTCTTTTTTGTGTGTGTTGAATACATCAGGAACCCCCCCCCCTTTTTTTTTTTTTACCAGATTCAGGTGATTTATTTTTTCTTTGTTGGGAGAGAATTGTTTGATCTTTGAAAGTCATGTACCAATATAGACATAAAAGCTTCACTACCCTTAAATTTAGCACAGCTATTTCACTTTAAAAGAAATAATATGAAGATATCCTGCTTCCTAAGCCAGGGCCCTGTGATTACCAGAGGGTTTGATAATGAGCTTGTGAATCCAGGGCTACATAGTGATCCCAGCAGCTCAGCTGGTGAAACTTCAGTGACAGTTATCTCAGGGTGAAGGTAGAATTTGAAGATATTATATGGTGGATACAATTTAGTTTCTCTTTCCAGGATTCTAAAGGAAAATGCTCTCTATTATCTGTTACAGGTCCTCAGAATGGTTGGAATGATCCGCCAGCTTTGAACAGAGGACCCAAGAAGAAGAAGGTACTAGAAAAAGATGTCTATTCAGTTGCCCCCAGATGTCCTCTCAATCATGTAGCCACCTGAAGCACACCACACTTCACTGTTCTTTAAAGGCAAAGCTTACTGACTGCTCTACTTAATACGTGTATTTTAACTTAAATCTTCTAATCCATGAAGGGAAGGAAAATGCAGAACAGTACAGTGGTATGAATTAAACCCCTTTTAGAAGACAAGATGTAAATTCCCAATGTCTGTTTCAAAGAGTAGGAAACAAAATTTCAGGTTACTCAAATGAATTTCTTTTTTAGGAGTTACTTTGGTTTTGGGTCCCAGCAGTAATCATGAATTCGTAATTATATTTTGGACTATTTTTGTCTATCACATATGATATGAAAAGAAATAGCCTTGTTAGCTGAGCTCATGAGCATAGCATAAGATTCTTCTTTCCTTCTTTTACCCCAAGCCATTTTCTCCTTTTTTTTTCTTTACTCCTAGTGATTTCTGTCCCCCAAATACAGTAATGAGAAGCCAGAACATAAAATTGGGAGATACTAAGTGAACAGAATCCCCAAAATTATGTCAGTGATAATCAGAAACTTGGTCTACTACTCTGGGTGTGATTGATCACTAAGTAGGTATCACTTAATGGTCTCAGAAAAAGGTATTATATCTGATTACTTGACACCCACACACCCACACACATACACATTTTTGGCATTTCTTATCCCAGTATAGCTAAATATAATTCTCCATCCTCTTTCAACAATGCCTTGGTTCAGGCCCATTATGGGATGAGTGTGGAAGGCAAAGGGGAGACTGAGAGATCCAGGTTTGAGTCTCCAACCCTCTTAGACAGATTAGCTTTACTTTTACATTTTACTCCAGGATTCTGCATAAAAATCCATTTTCAAAAGTATTCTACTGTTACTAAAAATTTTTTAACCACAGAATGATCTAACTCCCTTATTTATTTTTTAAAATTGAAGTATAGTTGATTTACAGTGTTGTGTTAGTTACTGCTGTATAGCAAAGTTAATTCAGTTACACTTACATATGTTCTTTTCCATTATGGTTTATCATAAGATATAGAATATATTTCTCTGTGCTGTACAGTCGGCCCCTGTTATTTGTCCATTCTATATATAAAAGTTGACATCTGCTCACCCCAGCTTCCCATTCCATCCCTTGCTCAGCCCCCTGCCCCTTGGTAACCCCCAGTCTGTTCTGTATGTCCATGACTCTGTTTCGTAAATAAGTTCATCTGTGTCATATTTTAGAGTCTGTGTGTAAGTGATACCATGTGGCATTTGTCTTTCTCTTTCTGACTGACTTCACTCAGTATGATAATCTCTAGTTACGCTCATCTTGCTGCAGATGGCTAACTCCTGTATTTAAAGCTGAGGAAATGTTGTTATATCATTTTTTCCTTACTCCTGGTACCTTTTGTCCATCTTTTAAAAGATGCCTGAGAACTTTACGCCTCCTGTTCCCATCACATCGCCAATCATGAACCCCTTGGGTGACCCCCAGTCACAGATGCTGCCGCAGCAGCCTTCAGCACCAGTACCGCTGCCCAGCCAAGCTCCATTCCCACAGCCGCACCTCGCCGGTGGCCAGCCCTTCCGTGGCATCCAGCAGCCCCTCAGTCAACCAGGCATGCCTCCGTCGTTTTCAAAGCCCAATATTGAAGGTGCCCCTGGGGCTCCCATTGGAAATACCATGCAGGTAACAGTGAATCTGTGGAAGTGGGGGATGGCTCTGTTTCAGTGTGTTTTTTCAACGTGTTAACTTTTGTGGTTATACCTTTATTATCATCTCAGTTTGATTTTCATTTAGACAACTTAAGTAAAAAAGAACTTTTTTTTTAAGATCACACATGTACAGTATTTTCCAGTGACGTCGCCATATGCAAACGTTCTAGAAAGGCCTTATGTATTTACTAGTATATGTTAATAGTAGCTTGGCAATTGAAGTATTTTGTTTCATCTGATCAGTAGCCACAATTTAAGATCAGTTGAATCCATGTTGGCATCCAAGGCTGCTCAGCAGAAGCTGTTTCCAAAGGGTTTTATAAATGTAAGATAAAAATATAATGACTTCGATCTTTTCTTGTGTGTGTGTGTAAGAGCTAATAATATAGCCATATCTTTGGATAGAGATATCAGTTCATACTTGCTTTTCACAACAAGCAGCTAGTTGGCAGGGCTCTCAGTAATGAAAAAATCTTATCAGGTTTCCATGTAACTGACTTAGGCATAAAAGGTAATCTTGATCTATTCATGAAAAATAAAGAGGTTGGGTCACAGTTCAACATAAGAAGATGAAATAAATTCCTGCCCAAGTATATAAAACTAGTTCTTCTGTCATTGTCTTTGACTCATTGAAGTCAAATTTATAAAGATTGTGTCTATCACAAGAGTTTGTTTTGCTGTTAAGAGAGTTCCTAGATATTAACAGTAACATTATAAACTCCAGTGTTCTGATGGAGATGGGAGGACCTGCTTCTTTTCACAAGAAGATACACTTATATGCATTGTTAGTTTCCGTGATTACAAGTCTGTGCCATTTGTGAAGCCATTCATTTGTATTGGGACCTGGGAGTTCGTGCTACACTCGTCTGGACCAGAACTTCAGTTACCATGGAGAGGGAGAGCGCCATGGATGTGTGTGGTTCAGCCAGGCCATGATACCCAGCTCCCTGTCCACTTGGATGTTTCTGAGGCATCTCACACTTAGTATATCCAAAGTCCAACTCATAGTCTTCCTCCCAAACCTAGTTGTCTTTTGGTGTGTCTCGTTTCAATTAATGCTACCATAATCCTTTCCATTTAATCCAGCCAGAAACCTGGGCACCTTTATACTCTTTTTCTTTTAACCTGTTTTCAGACCTGTCCCCACATCTTGCTGATACTGCTGTGAAGTCTCTCTCCCATCCCTTCTCCGTGTTTCCAGTCTAGTCCATGCTACCTTTGTCTCCAGTCTTCCGCAGTGCAGGAGCCTCTCACTGCTGTGCCAGCATCTGCTATGACCCGTCTCTTCTCTGGTCTTAGCTCATCGTTGCTTAACATGTTACCACATCCCACTGTTCTCGGGATAAGGACCAACATTTTTTGTATTATCTGGAAGCTCTCCGCTTCTACTCCTCTTTCCTGTCTCTCTGCTCCCGCCAAGCTGACCTCCTTTCAGTCCCTATATCATGATCTTTCCTGTGTACTGTTCTTCTGTCTGGAATTCACTTTTTCCCGTTTAACTCCTACTTAACCTTCTGATAAAACTTCCTTAAAGAGCCTTCTCCTCAGTTAAATCCCAGTTATATTGTCTGTTGGTTCCAGTGATGTGAACTTAACCACAGTTGCTATTTTACATACATTTATGACATTTTTAAACTTTCCCTCCTGCTAGCCTGTAAACTTGGAGAAGGCGATGGCACCCTACTCCAGTACTCTTACCTGGAAAATCCCATGGATGGAGGAGCCTGGTGGGCTGCAGTCCATGGGGTCGCGAAGAGTCGGACACGACTGAGCGTTTTCCCTTTCACTTTTCACTTTCATGCATTGGAGAAGGAAATGGCAACCCACTCCAGTGTTCTTGCCTGGAGAATCCCAGGGACAGGGGAGCCTGGTGGGCTGCCGTCTGTGGGGTCGCACAGAGTCGGACACGACTGAAGTGACTTGGCAGCAGCAGCAGCCTGTAAACTCCCTGAGAGAGAAGATTATTTCTGTATTGATTCATTAGTGCCTAGTACAGAATTGCCTCATATTTTCTATGAATGAATACAATCAATCAAAACTTTAAACACTTACACATTCCTTCTTTGTTTATCCATCTTATGCATTCAGTTAGGTCATGGTCTCTTCTATCCTAACCTTTGATTTAATCTCACAGTTTGATAAAAGACCAGTTAACGAACCTCCAAGACTGTTGGAATAAACAAGAAGGAGCCAACAAGCAAAGAATGCAAGACTGTTGGAATAAACAAGGAGCCAACAAGCAAAGCAAGCAGTCGCCCCCACCAGCCAGCTTTATAAACGCCTGGTTCTTTGTTTCTTTCTGGCAAGGTCCTCTTGCCCATCAGTTATATATAGTCGTGATCAACATATCTTCCATGATTAAACAAATACTTTATACCCGACCCTGCTTTTGAAAATAGAAGCTGTAGGAAGACTACCTGTATCTTCTATTGAATATCTGATTTTTCTGTTTGCTTATCCGAGGTGATTCCACGCGTTCATTTTTTGTTTGATTTTGAATGGCCTGTCTATAAATTAGTTGTTTTCTCTTTATGACAGATTCAGGACTTTGTATACAGGTAGTTTCTGGTCATTTCTGCTCATTTTAATGGTATTATTTCTTCCAGCATGTGCAGTCTTTGCCAACAGAAAAAATTACCAAGAAGCCTATTCCAGATGAACACCTCATTCTAAAGACCACGTTCGAGGATCTTATTCAGCGCTGCCTCTCTTCAGCCACAGATCCTGTATGTGTTTTTTATTTTGCTTAATTAAAAGATTCCATTATGGAGCTCTTTTATATTTATTGCTTAAAGTCTTACAAGATGTATTTTGAAAGTTTTTACAAAAGTAGTAAAGCTAGCATTTATGTATGATTTGCTTTACATATAAAAGCATACTCAGTTGTTTTTATATAATCCTTAAACCCACCTCATGGAGGTAGGTTTGCCATATTTATTTACAGATGAGGAAGTTAAGGCACAAAATAGTTACAATATAATCCAGGCAGAGCCAGCATTCAGACCTAGTCTGGCTCCAAAATTCATGTTCTCAACCCCTGAGCTGCACTGACTCATTGGCAGACATCATGTCTGGCACAAGAATAGGGCAGAATGCTAAAATACAAGAAACTCAGACTTGGGGTTTCCTTCAGAGTGTATGTCTAAAGGTTTTAGAAGTAGGGACTTCCCTGGCAGTCCAGTGGTTCAGACTTTGCCTTCCAGTGCGAGGGATGCAGGTTCAGTCCCTGGTCCGGGAGCTAAGATCGCACATGCCTCATGGCCAAATAAACCAGAACGTGAAACAGAAGCATTATTATAACAAGTTCAATAAAGACTTTTAATATGGTCCACATCAAAACATCTTTTTTTTTAAAAAAAGCTTTTAAAAATAGACAATCTTTAACTTTGCAAAGTCCTTAACAGTTCAGTGTTTTAGATATTGGAATCATATTCATAGTCAAAGTGACTGATGTGACTTAGTTTATTAGAGGATGTCTGTGTATTGGCAACAACAAAAATTCCACAAAGCCAGTGTTGTTCGAGATGAAATTTCAGTTTTCTGCCAACAAGCATCAAATGTGTTTGTTTAGTCACGGCCAGTTGTCTGCTTGAAAACACAGCCTCTGGGATTTGCTGTTTCATCAGACGTTGAGTATTAATATGTGCCGCCCTCTGCTAGTCTTTTGAAAAGCAGTTCCCTGTACAGACAGTAGTATCAGGAGGGCAAAGGCAGGGGAAAGTTAACATAAACCTTAGCCCCTGGCATTCTGGAAGTTATGGAAGGACCAGGCGAGGAACAGAGAATAGGTGAAGCTGATAAACAGGGAGGTGTATACTGTCTCCTGGGCACACCTCTAAACAGAGAGGTCACCATCATGCAGAGTGGAGCAGTCCTAACGGGAAAACTCCAGTCTTCCTTCAGGTGTGAGTCAGTGTAAATAGAAGCTGGCAGGGCACAACCTGGCTTAGCACACTTTTGCTGAGCTTCACCTCCTCCAGGTCGCAGTATCTGTCACCTCCTTTCTGGTGACCCAGGACCAGGCAGAAGACGGGCTGTTCCCATCAGTATTTGGGGAAGAAGTTCTGACACTGCCCAGGACTTTGAACCGTCCACAAAAGTCCATTTTAATCCACAAAAGTCCATTTTAATCCAGTACTCGAAATCCTGTTTATGGTACGGCTTTGTTCTTATTTTCACTTCAGTTCAGTCCAAGCAACGCAAAGTAACGTTACAGCATGTTACAGCCGGGCTTGGTTTGTAAGGCTATCCTCGATGGCTTCAGCTTTTCCTCGCTCCTCTTCTGACACACGGACGTGCCTTCCTCAAACACAGCAAGAGGCCGTCAGCATCAGAGGTTTTGTACCTGCCGCTTCTGCCCGGGGCTCTTCCCCAAAGAATGGCAGGGCTCCTGCGCACTAGCTCCCAGCGCCAGCTCAGGTGTCCCGTGAGCCGTTCGGACCTTCCCAGCACCTCTCACTGCTGCGCCGCCCACGCCCTTACCCCGTGAACTTTCTTCATGCTGCTCGTCGCCAGCGGACGTGCAGCATATTGTTTAGTTACCTTCTCCCCCCACCCAATAGAATATGAGCTCCATGAGACACAAAACCATCCCCAGCATGGCACACAGTAGGCATTCAGTAAATATTGAAAAAGAGTATCACTTCTAGGTATAATGCCGATCATTAAGTTAATCACAGTATGATTTTAAACTTTTAGACTAGTTTTCCCTCACTATACTTAGAGTACTGGAGAAGGATAGGAGGACTCATTTAAGAACTCTTTTTTAACACTTCCCTCTTAATAATCTTAAGGCGTCAGAAGATAATTTTCTCCTTTTTCTTTTTTTGGTGTTTTAAAGGCCCAGAATAAGATAGGATTAAATGTACCCAATGTGATTGAGTGTGTTCTTGAGGTTAAAAAAAGATCCCACAGCTCACCCATATGTTTGCTTTCTAGCTCCCATAATATTCATCTTATTTAATGTACAGTAACTGTTCGGCCTCCTTTTCTGTAGTGCATGACCCATTGCTGCCTCCAGGTGGCTCTCACTGTTGCTTGTGGACGTAGTGTGGTTGGACACACACACCTCAAGTGTGTCGCAGAGCCCCTGAGATCCAGCCAGGGTCCCTTTGTGCACACCTCTGGCTCTCTCTGCCTCAATAGATAACTGTTCTCTGTTCTAATCTGTTCAAGTTCCTTGGTGTAAGGTATTGCCATTTCTTTATAAAACAAAGCTGTTCAACACCATGATTATAAGGTTTAGTGAAATGAGATGGGGTAAGTTCTTGGGATAAAAGTTATTGTTCAAATATAGCATCTCTGGTTTTTTCTCTCCTGCAGCAAACCAAGAGGAAGCTAGATGATGCCAGCAAACGTTTGGAGTTTCTGTATGATAAACTTAGGGAACAGACGGTAAGTTCGTGGGGAAAGAAGGGTTTATGATAAGCATTTACTCCTGGTTGCTAGTCATATGTGTCTGATGAGCACTTGCATGTCATAGATAGGGTGTCGTATGTAGCGTGTAGGGTATCATATGTAGTGTGTAGTACGTAGTATGGAGTGTGTTTGGGGGCAAAATGACCGTGACGGCTACAGACTGGGCTTTGCTCTGTCTAAATCTTACGTTTCAGTCACTGGGGATAAGGGCATAGGGCTGTATGTATGTGTGAGAGAGAGAAGTTTTAGCCTTTTTATAACAGAATATAAACTGGCCCACACTGGCTCTAAGGTGACTGGCCTTCTGTTCATATTTATATGTGCCTTGAATTAAGAAATCAAAGAGTGGGCAGATGCTCTGTTTTTCCAGAGACCAAATCTGTCATCTTTCTTGTAGCCTTGAGACTCTGACCCTTTTCTTTGACAATAGCTGTTACCCAGAGGCAACGCCAAATGCAGCCACAGGTGGAGCGGGTCAGTGTGTGTGCCTGTGAAGACAGTCAGCAGTGGGAGCAGACACTGTCTTCTGTTCTCTGTCCTGCCACCTCTCCATGCCTCTCCAGAATTGTTTTGTTTTTTTAATGAAAACACTTGGGGAGAAAAAAAAATATTGGAGTTTTTCATACTTTTGCATTTTAGCATTCCTCTTCCCCATTCTCCATATCAGTCCCATCAGATAAAAATAACCATTTAGCGTGAGACCCCAACCAGAGAAAATTACTATAGCAGTGGAAAGGGAGTGTAGCCCATGGACTGATCCAAAAAAAAAGTCTCTTAAAAGTATGGAAGCCAAGTAATGATAGAGAGAGGAAAAACAACTCTAGGTCTTATGATTTTAAGAGATGACAGGACTAAAAAGCAGTTAAGAATGAGCAAATTGAGTCCATAATAAGGAGTGTTGCCCTCCTGATGAAAGTGGACCAGGAGTACAGAGTTTCTGTTGTCAACAAGATCTTATAGTAAATTGGGCCCCTACTTTAGGATGTCATGATTAAGACTCTCTAACTTCTTCATGTACAAAGGAAACACTTTCAGAGGTGTGAGGCTATATCTAAAGTAATGAAGATTTAAAGCTGTTAAGCGGAGAAAGACATTAATTGCCGGGGTCCAGCCCCCGCAGGATCCAGGGGAACCTGAAGGAAAAACTGCGTCGGCGGATGATTTAGAGAGAGATAAGGAAAGAATATTGTAGATAAGAAAATAGAGGAGAGAAAGAGGCTGATATTCCTTGGTTTACATAGAAAGCCAATAAAACTTCAAGACAAGAAGTTTGCCCTGTTCACGGAGGCCACAGGTGCCTTCCCGGTCTCCCAAGAGAGTGAAGATGCAGAACATCTTCCCGTTCAGGTCTTAGAGACCCGGGCAGATAAGTGAACGCAGGGAGCCTCTATGCTCCAAGGGATCAGCCTGAAAAAGTAAGAGAGAAAAAAAGAGAGAAAAAAAAACACGGGGTGACCAAGCTTCTTCAAGCAAGGCCCATTGTTTTTATTTTTAAAAGGGTCTTTTATACCTTTACTTGTACATAGAGGGAAATGAAAGATGCAAAGTCATACAGAGTCAGCCCAAACATTGTATCTGTTTTGTCTTTATCAAAACCAGGATTTTTCTGCAAACCTTTCCCATAAACAATATTGTGTACATTATCTTCTGTCCTTGGAGGCCTGTGAACATTTTATGACCCTCTTTTGATAAAGGCTTCTCAACCAGAAAACTTATTTTCCCTTGAAATGTTTTTTCTTATATTTCTAATCTATGTCAGCCTCAAAAAGTATTAAACAGAGTTACATTCTCAGGAAGCAAAGGTGCAGTGAGTTACAAGAAAGAACCAATTAGCTCAAAAGTCTGATGTGGTTAATTTCAAGGCTACACTTGTTTTTCTTACTTTCCAACTATGTTAACTAATGCACTCCCAGGTGCACAGTGGATAAGAGATATGGGAACTTAGCAACAAGCATTGGCCCAATAATGAAATCCTACATTAGCACTACTCTAATAACTTTTAACTCTTGGAAAGGCTCTATGTTTTAGGCTTTTTGTGCCTCTCACAATTGGGAGGATGTAAATAATCATATGCGTAGCTACAAGAGTCTGGATATACCTGCTAAGCAAGCTATAATGCCAACAGAGGGAGTTTGATTTGAAATATTTCTCTCATGTCCAGGAGACTTATTAGCTATAGCCCTAAGTTGATTTTCTCCAGAGAAAGGTCGTCAGGAATAGACCCCTGTTAATGTCAGAGGAGTTGGTGAAAGTCATGAAATAGTAAAACAGACAGATTCTGGTTTTGGGGTAGATGCTCAAGAAAACCTAGGGAGCCCGTTGAGTTCTGAAGCCTTGCTTAACAGTTCTCTTCCACATGACCTTGTCATGGGTGGGATCTCCCGTGGTGGCTCCCGGCAATTAACTTTCCAATTGAAGGGAGGAGATCTGGCTGCTTTTTTTAAGAAAATACCTGGCTGATCATACGTGTGTAGTTTGTAAATAATTCCTTACATAAATCATTGTGTCATGGTTCCATTTTATAACTTGTGTGTTGTTTGGTCTGAGAAACTTTCTAGAAATGTTCACCAGTTTATTCATTTTTTTAAAAAAAATGTGTATTTCAAACTCCTAGTAAATGCCAGGGTTTCACCTTTATAGCGGGTCTCATGGAAGATTCTCCTTTAATTCTCTTCTCTATTCCACCTTAATTTCAGCTTTCACCAACAATCATCAACGGTTTACACAACATCGCTCGGAGCATCGAGACCCGAAACTACTCAGAAGGCTTGACTATTCACACCCACATAGTTAGTACTAGCAATTTCAGTGAGACCTCCGCTTTTATGCCAGTTCTCAAAGTTGTTCTCACCCAGGCCAACAAGCTGGGTGTCTAAAGGACGGCTTTACTTTCAGCCAATATCGCCATTTTTCCAAAGAAACATGTTTTAAACGATGATAAGATATGGACCAATCCTCATTAGCATGTTTCCATAGCAGCCAGTCAAAACCATTTATGTTGTTTCTGCAGATGTATTCATGTTACTAAACCTGCTCAAAACCCTGGTGCTTTCTTTTGTTTTAATCTTTTATTGCCCTTGATGATTTTCCTATTTCCTGCAAATAATGTATTTCTTGGATTACACATAGTATGCGTTCCCAAAATATTCTGATAAAATCTGGTTTTTGAAACCTCAGTTTGCTCTTTGGACAAGGAGCCTTTGGTTATACAGAACACAGAGCCGAAACTCAGTTTCTTTTGTCCTCCCAACTTCCTCCATGTCGATCAGATTAAAGTGTGTAATCCTATTTATGTGTATGTAGTCTTTTTTTTTTTAGGCTACTCACAGTTTAAAGTTTTATTTTTTGTGTCTTTGGCTTCACTTTGGTCCTGAACAAATAACTAAATCTAGAAGAAGCTGCCACACAGATTTTAGCAAATACCAATGAAAAGTGGGATCACTGGCTTTAAGTATCTATAAGAAAAGATTGAACATTTTCATTCTGTAGAATGCATTGAACTTTTTTCTATTAATAAATGTTTTTAATATTCTGTTTGAGTTTTTAGACTGAGTTGTCTCCATTTTATATTTAGAAAATTTTTCATCTTTTTTTTTTTTTTAAGTTACTTGTATCTCTGAGGTTTAAGTTCAGAAAGAAAACTTTTACTTGTTTTTTTGGGCCGTGCTATTCAGCATGTCCCTGGTTGGGGGATGGAACCCACGCCCTCTGCATGGGAAGCACAGAGTCTCAACCACTGGACCTCCAGGGAAGTCCTCAAAACCTCAACTTCTGTCAGCTTCCTGAATCAAAGCCAGACATTTTTTTCATCCAGTTTTTCTGTCAAATGATTTTATTGTAACCTATCTTAAGAACAGTGTGGTAAACAAAAGGTAAGGGTCCCCACAGACTTCTGAAGAGAATCAGATTACTAATAATTTTCATTGTTTAAGCATTCTACCTAACTGAGTTGGAAAATTAGAAGGTAAAGAGTGTGACTACTGTGGAGAGAGAGATGCTGTTTCAAGGACTAAGAGTAGTTAGCAGGCATTTTGCAGCCTAAGTGAACCAGTTTGCAGGACCCTCTTAATTGCCTTTGCTGGGATTCCCTGCTCACAACAAAAAACCCCTTTTAAAAAAATAAACGTAGTTTTGTAACTAAAAAAAGGAGGACCTCGACAGCATGTGTGAGCGTTGGAGCCTCACAAGTAGGGTTATGTATCTGCCCCCTTGCCCTCAGCCTCCTGGGAGTTTGGTGGTCTAAGTCAGCCCTACAACTCACTGAGCTGGCAAGTTGAACTTCTAGACCTGACCCTCAGCTGTGGTGTCAGCCCACAACCCCATCCGAACAGCAAGCTGGCCTCTAGTAATTGTCTTGGTGTTTTGCCCTTGCAGTTAGGATTTGTGTGATGGCTGCCAGTGACCTTGACATGCCGGTGGCACAATTGGCAGGACTTTACAAAAAAGCATGTTCCAAAAAACGAGAAACTGGAGTAGGTGCTAGTGGGGGCCTGACCAACCGCAAAGATTTCACAAGAGTAGAAAAAACCATTTGCCCTAACATCTGAACAGCTGTTATCGCTCCTTTTTCAATACAGTATTGTGATTTATTTTTCCCCCACCATGGAGACATTTTTCCTCATGGCTAATAAGCCTGGAGAAGTTTCATATAAACGGATGCAAGTAAGACTTGAGCCCAAAGTACTGTTTAGTTTCTGAAGTATGAAGATAACAGGAGATGATAGGAAAAGAGCAGTTTGTTTTCCTTTTAAGGAAGTAAACAAGGAAAGGGGTGTGAGGCTGAGTGTTGGCTGGGAGCTGGACTAGATCTCTGGGGACATGCTTTCTTATCCTGCATCTGCTCCTCTCCTCCACTCTGCGTGTGACCTTCTGGGCTGGGGGGGTGGGTGGGTGTACCTTGGGCTCCTTGGCTGATGGAGACAGTTGTTCATTTGAATAGTGGGGCAGCAGGAAAGAAGTTGGGAACAACCAACCACTCTGCACCTGATCGTTGAGAGTCCAACAAGCCTATATATTGCTTTGGATTCAGAAAATTCCCATATACACTGGGAGGACAGAAAGACGCAGTAGGATTCCTGGCAAGCCGGTGTACGCTGTCCGTGTAACCCCTGCCTGAAAGAGAAAGGGAGGGGTGGTGACTGGTTCACGCTTTTCTCATAAACACTCCTTATTTCCTGAACCGGACCTGGGTTCATGTAAGAATGGCTGCAAGGCCATCTGGACTGCTCAGCCGTAGTGGAGACTTCATTTGAAACTTCTCTAAAGATGCAGCACGTAGCACACGCACATCTACGTGTGCACACATCCATATTTCAGTTGTCTTTCCACTGCTGTGGTGGGCGGCTGCCTTCCCAACCATCAACCCTGACACATCTGGGAGGGTTCATCAGATGCCAAAGGTGTCTCAGGCAGGTGGCATCTCCAGTGATCCAGTGAAAAGGCACTGTCTGTGCAGGGAAAATCTCAACTGTTGTCTCTAATAAATAAATGCTCCAAACTAGATTACAAAGAAACTGATCAAATTAGCTTCCTGGCAGTCTGGTTGCTCTACACACCTCTCTGTAGCATCTTTTCTGCTTGGGGCTTTTGGTGACCACACCAATTACTCAGGCTCAGCTGAACAGTGCGCTTCTAAGCTGACTGGGGTCAGGCTGTGCCATTCCTTAATTTCCAGCCTTTTTCCCCGTCAGGAGATAGGGAATGTGTGAGTTCTAAGCTGTTGAGACAGATCTTGGAAAACCTAATAAAATTAAATGAAATAGACTTTGGTTTAACCATGGTACATGTTTTTTGCACCCCGGATTAATGTTTCCAGCAGTCTGCTAAAGTATTTATTTAGCAAGCAATGTTAATGAATCCCCTCAAATGACTTTGTACAAATATCATTACTCAGTAATACCTCAGGCCATTATTTTAATGGAGAAGCACACCTTGCTGAATTTGAATTTGATTTTTGACTGACATTCCACAGGCTTAGAAGCGTGTTGTGCTTCAGGTCGGCCTGACTGCTTTCATTGCTGGTGCCTTATAATTTCCCAATCTGTGAGCTTCTAAAGCCACCTTTTGTGTGTCAGTGGACTCACTGTGCAGTTAGGAGAGGGAGAAGCCTTGTGAAATAGAGCAAACTTTGCTGTTTCCAAAAGACCCAAGAGCCTGTTGGATTTTTGGTTATTATATATGAAGTTAAAGGCAATGGAACTTGTGTCTCAGGTATATCCATGTTATCGCTTATGTATCTTTAAAGGCTATTACATTTCCTAGCTCCTGAGAGTGGCCTCTTAGTGTTGTCATTAACTTTGTTTCTTTACTTCATTAAATACTTATGAAGTCCTTTACTCAGTTCAGTAGAGACTTCATGTCCAAATGGACATCCTTCCAAGTTGGCAATGTAAATGAATCAGTAGGGAGCCTATCATAGGATCAGAAAGGATTCAGATTTGATGAGAAGAGAAAACGTCCAGATTTTTTTTTTTCCTGAATAGTGCAAGGGTAGTGAGTGAGTATATAATTTAAAGGCGCCACTAAGGATGACCACTAAATATGATTGGGCTGATGGTGAAAAATAATTTCATCTTGTACTTGGTCCAATAAAGGAACTACCCACTCCAGGAAAATTAGAATTTATGGTGGAATCAAATCTAAAAACAGATTTCAGTACTAAAGAAGGAAAGCAACCACCTCCTAAAGGTGACCTAAAAATAACTTGCTTTCTGGATTGTTGCTGTTTTAGTCTCTAAGTCCTGTCTGACTCTTTGTGATCCCGTGGATTGTAGCCCATCAGGCTCCTCTGTCCATGAATTCTCCAGGCAAGAATACTGGTGTGGGTTGCTATGCCCTTGCCCAGGGGATCTTCCTGACCCAGGGATCGAAGCCGGGTTTCCTACAATGCAGGCAGATTCTTTTCCATCTGAATCACCAGGCAACTTCAGTTGCCTCTGCTTGGGTCTCATGCCCACCACCTGCCTGATCAAGTTCCTGCCCAGAGACGTAGGGTATCAGAATTGGCTGGCCCAGGTTGTCTGCTCACCCAAGCAGAGTGATGTTAAACCCACCAGAACCACACGAAGTGGTTTCCTAAAGGAAAGGGTGCCATTTTCAGGAGAAGAGTGGAGAAGAGAGTAGGCAAAATGCCCCGTTACCTCCTGTAGATCACAAAAGGGGAGTTATGGTACCAGGGTTCCAGACTAGAGAGTCACAGTAAAAAGCTGTTAGGGAAATATAGATAATATAGCTTGGGGAGCTAAACTCGGTACTCTGTAATAACCTATATGGGAAAAGACTCTGGAAAAAAAAAAGGGTATACGTATAACTGAATCACGTTGCTGTACACCTGAAACACGCAACATTGTAAATCAAAACATTGTAGTCCAAAAATAAATAAATAGATGTGTTTGAAAAGAAAGCTGTTAGGGAGCCCACTGTATCCCAGTGGCTGTAACTGTAACTTCACGAGGGACAGTGCAGAAGAGCACCTATCAGAGTCAAGCAGCTGGGTTCCAGTGTCTTCTCTGCCACTTTCTGTTGGTCAAACCACTCCCTTCTTTCTCCCTCCATTTCTCACCTGTAAAATGAGGGGGTAGGACTAGATGATCTCTAACGGTCATCCCAGGTGGCGCTAGTGGTAAAGAACCCCCCTGCAAATGTAGGAGATGCAAGAGACTCAGGTTCGATCCCTGGGTTGGGAAGATCCGCTGGAGGAGAACATGGCAACCCGCTCCAGTATTCTTGCCTGGAGAATCCCATGGACAGAGGAGCCTGGTGGGCTACAGTCCATGGGGTCACAAAGAATCGGACACAACTGAAGCGACTTAGCACGCTTCAGTGCTAAGTTCACTTCCAACTCTAGGAGTCTGTGACCCACCTCTTTCTCACAGCATCTTTGTATCGGTATGTTACATTCCAGAAGGAATGGAAAACAATTTTTGTGATAAGCACAGAAGCTTTGAAGAAATATGGTGAAAACAACTCAGGCCTATTTATATTTGGAAACTTATTTTCCTCTTGTAGAGTTTCTAACTGGAGAAAAGTCAGTGCACCACTTTCCTTTGTTGGAAATGAATGGCAGGCATTTAAGAAATAGTTGGTGACTTGCGGACTTGGGGACAGATGTGTTTGCTTGGCCTTGAGATCCTTAAGTAGTGAGTCCAGCAATTAACTTTTCCTACAAACCCATTTGTTCCCTCACATCAAGAATACGCCCCATTTGACTACACAGGATATTCGCGATGAGCCAGTTTTCCCTCTGGTGCTGCAAATCTGGGTCACCCTTTTGACATTCCTGAACTCCACTGACAAATGCCCTCTCCGGGCTGGAAAACCACAGGGCCTTCGCCTTCAGAGCAGCCCATGGTAACTGACAACAGCGGGAGGGCAAAGAGGTCATTGACACAGAAACAATGACAGCAGCTAACGCTGAGAAGTAAATAAGAGCTTCTCTGCATTTATCGGCCCTTGGAAAACCAAAATAACGATCCTGAACGAAACGGGGGTGGGTGTTGTGGGGAGAAGGGAGACGGAGAGCTGGAAGAGATGTGGGCGAAAACTCAATGCTGTCTTTCTTCTGCCACAACAAAAGGGATTGTTCTTTTGTTTCAGAGAGCTGGCATTTAGGGGCTGGGAAAGAGACAGACAGAGGAGGAGTGTGTTTGGTTTGTGGACCTTGTTTTGAGCCAGATGTTGGTCACAGGGGGACGTGGTGGAATATTAACAAACTTCACGTGTCATGGCTGGGTCATAAAAAGGATGATTCCTCCATAGCATTTGTTAGAGTCTGTGGCATACATTCCTTTTATTTTTTTAATTGGAGGATAACTGGACAATATTGTGTTGGCTTCTGCCATAAAACGATACCTCTCCACACCACCCCTCTAGGTTGTCACAGAGTACAGCGTGGAGCAAAGCCTGGGTTACACAGCCGCTTCCCATCAGTGATCTAGTTCACATATGGTATAGCATATATGTTTCAGTGCTAATCCCTCAATGCGTTCCCCCCCTCCCTCCACCTATGTGTCCAAAGTCTGTTCTCCATGTCTCTATTCCTGCCCTGCAAATCGGCTCATCAGCACCATTTCCTGACCATTTTTCTAGATTCCATATACATTGTGGCATACACTTCTTGTAGTGATCATTTGATTCCTCTTTGCCTCCCCTACTGGGCAGTGAGTCCAGGAGCACAGTCATGTACTCTTCTGAACCTGGAGCTGACTGAGCTCAGTGCTTGCTTTTGGAGGAGACCAAATAGACAGATGCCTAATGGTCTGTTCACTGAGTCAACCTGAAGACAACTTGGAAAGATGCTCGAGGCAGGATGTCACTGACAGGTGACATCAGAGCCGGGTTTGGGTTGGTTTCAATCCTCAGTGGTTTTTCGTTAAGTGGACCCCCTCTGATCAATGAATTAGGAACTAAGGGCCTTCATGGGCTATTTCCAAGGCCAGTTTCCTGCTGCCAAATTGCAGCGCTCTCTGAAGAGTGGTCAGGAAAGGGGGGGGAAGTGCCTGAAGCACTAAGGCAGGGGGTTTTTGTTAAAAGAAAACCCCTTCCTGGGCTTCCCTGGTGGCTCAGTGGATAAAAATCTGTCTGCCGATGTATCAAATCTTAATGGGAAAAAATTTCCAACCCATTTAGTACAGAAGCAGGAATGCCAACCTCCTGTGAATGGAGGAAGCTGAGAAGATGCATTTTCTATCCACCGTGTTGTTGCTGTATCTGAAAACCAATCTTCCCATAATCTTGGAGGGTAACTTCCCAACTTTATGCTCCTCTGAAATCACTCTCATCTAAAGCCTCTGAGTGGTTTTCTCATCCTGAGAGCAGAAAGAGGGTTACGTTTGAAATTTCTGTCCATGCACCTCACCTGAGAGGCAGGCTTTCTCCTCACGCCCCTGCCCCCACCCCCTTCATCCAGAGCCCATTCCTTCCTGAGCTGGAGGAGTTGCTCTAAATGATTACCTCTGATAAAGGAGAGCAGGAGATTTAATTTCAGTTTGTTTAGGGTTAAGCGAATCCTGAACTCCTCCAGCGCACCCAGTCTGGGGCCCCCAGAAGCACCATGGCTTCCTGGCCAGGCAGGTTTTGTAACTGCATGGAGCCTATCTCTCTGGCCTGATTAAAAAACCATCAGATATCCAGCACTTTCGAGGTATCAAACCCCATCCTGAGCTCTAGTCCAGTGAGGAAAGGGGATGTCTCCATTTTGCACATGAAAAAAAAAAAAGTTAGATCATTAGGTAAACTTCACAGAGAGCATTCCCAGCATGGAGCTGTCTTATTCTTATATTCTTATTCTTACATTACGTAGGATGAAACTGAAGAGTTAAGAGACCATCATCATCCAAACCACCAGAGTACTCAGAATGGCTAGTTCAGAGTGGGGAGGTCAAACTCAAACCCAGTTTTCAGATGCCAAACCTGGATCATTTTCTCAACACTGTAGTTCCTGTCGCCAAAATATAGGTTTACTTAAGAAAACCATAGGCTTGTAAATCCACAAGACAGGAATTGAGCTTGCGCCCTTGTCAGTGAAAGTGCAGAGTCCCAACTGCTGAACCACCAAGGAACTGCTTTCCCTCCACAAACATCTTTTTAATTGGAATATAATTGCTTTACAATGTTATGTTAGTCTCTGCTACACAACAACGTGAATCAGCTATGTGCTGTGCTGTGCTTAGTCGCTCAGTTGTGTCCGACTCTTTGCAACCCCATGGACTATAGCCTGCCAGGTTCCTCTGTCCATGGGGATTCTCCAGGACTGTGGGATTCTCCAGGATTGTCCAGGGGATACTCAAGTGGGTTGCCATACCCTCCTACAGGGGATTTTCCCATCCCAGGGATTGAACCCAGGTCTCCTGCATTACAGGCAGACTCTTTACTGTCTGAGCCACCGGGGAAGCCCTGAATCAGCTGTAAGTGTACTCATATCCCCTCCCTTCTAAGTCTCCCTCCCACCCCTCCAGGTCATCACAGAGCACTGAGCTGAGCTCCTGGTGCTCTAAAGTAGTTTCCCACTAGTTAACTATTTTGCGCATGGCAGTGTACACATGTCAGCGTTACCCTCAATCCATCCCACCTTCTCCTTCCCCTGCTGTGTCCACAGTCAAATATTTTGATGCCATTTTTAAAAAAAATTTGTATTTACGCTTTAGAGGAATACAACCTTAGCTAGATAGTCAATCCTTTGCCAGGCTCACTCCAGTCTCTGAGTCTATCCTTACACAGTTTTCCAACCGGGGGTCGCTACCAGGTCATTCTATCTTTCAGGGCCTTGTTGGCTGCTACCCCCTCCATGAAGCCCTCCTGATCACGCCAGACTACACACCTCACCAGCAAGTCTCACTCACAGTTCCTATAGGTAGTGTTACCATCCAGCACTTTCATCTTCTGTCTTCTTTCTCTCTCTCTCCCTGAAGCAACTTCTATTCCAAGGCACATACTACTGGCCAGAGCCTTGGCCCCTGGCTATGACAGTTTTCTTCCAGTATCTCTCAAGGTTGTTTTTTCCAGTGGTCATGTATGGATGTGAGAGCTGGACCATAAAGAAGGCTGAGTGCTGAAGAATTGATGCTTTTGAATTGTGGTGCTGGAGAAGACTCTTGAGAATCCCTTGGACTGCAAGGAGATCCAACCAGTCCATCCTAAAGGAAATCAACCCTGAATATTCATTGGAGGGACTGATGCTGAAGCTCCAATACTTTGACCACCTGATGCAAAGAGCCAACTCATTGGAAAAGACCCTGATGCTGGGAAAGATTGAAGGCAGAAAGAGGAGGGGACGACAGAGGATAAGATGGTTGGATGGCATCACCGACTCAATGGACATGAGTTTGAGCAAGCTTCAGGAGTTGATGAAGGACAGGGAAGCCTGGCGTACTGCAGTACATGGGGTCACAAAGAATCGGACACAACTTAGCAACTGAACAACAACAATAAAATATATAATCTTGTAACCACTCAATGATATTTGAGAGCTGTTTCCTGTCCTGGTTTCAGAAGCGTCCCCGTGACCCTTGGGCCCCTGACTCACCATCTTCTCCAGTTAAACCTGGCTGCCACCCTGTGGGACTTCAGTCCCCTGTGGAGGTGCCGTCTTGATCCATCAGCCTCCTCAGCTGCAGCCACTGCCCCTCCTCTAGAATCCTGTGCCTCACCTTGGAGTTAATCAATGGAAACCCTTCTACCTCTGTTGGTCTGAAGTTCCAAATCCCACTCCTGGTGCACAATGGCCACTGCCTCCTTTATTCTCGTTTCTTTTTCTCTTTTTGGCTGCACCATGCAACATGGGGGATCTTAGTTCTTCGACCAGGGCTTGAACCCACGCCCCCTGCATTGGAAGTGTGAAGTCTTAATCACTGGACTGCTGAGGAATTCCCTATTCTCATTCCCTAACAAATAGAAATCTACCTTTCAACTTCTTTAAAACCTCAGTGCCTTTGCTTCCTTTGCTAGCTGTGAGTTCTTAGCTTTCTTCTGATCACATTTCCTTCCCCTCCCAGCAGCCTGGACGCCTTACAAACTTCTGACTCAGGTACCTGGGTCTCCGGTCCCCCTCTTAAGCCCCCACCCCACTTCAATCTGGAGATCCTGCCAGTAAGGCTGCATCAGTGTGACTGGGCAGACTGATGCCATGACAAGCTCATGGCATCCGTTCCACGCTGGGCCCTTAATTTGGCTCAGTAACCTTTTTAAGGTCCTCGGTCAGCTTCCTTTCTCATTCTGCTCAACAGATCTGGGGATCTTTCATCACTTTTCTCCAGCTTTGCACCAAATCCCCACTCTGCTTGGCTGGTAGATGACCTGACCTTCCCTCTGGAGCCAGACAGCAATCAGAGCACCCTGCCTCACTGGAGTGGCTCCTTCAGCAAGCTCAGTCTACCTTCATTCTCATTTCCTTCCGTGCCCGTGTGCTAAGGCGCTTCAGTCATGTCCGACTCTCTGTGACCCCACAGACTGTAGCCCTCCAGGCTCCTCTGTCTTTGGGATTCTCCAGGCAAGAATACTGAAGTGGGTTGCCATTTCCTTCTCCAGGGGATCTTCCTGACCCAGGGATTGAATCCAGGCCTTCTGCATTGTAGGCGAAATCCTTGTCACTGCACCACCTAGAAAGCCCCATTTCCTTCCAGTCTCCAGGAAGAAATTGTCCCTCTGTTCAAAGTTAGGCCAACCAGCTGATCACCTGGTCCCACCCTGTCTAACCATCCCCCAGCCCTAGGAAAATAGCTCCAGCAAGCATCCTCTTTCTCATACATTTGAACTCTGACCTTTCATTATCTTTCCCTCTCCCAAATTTGAATATATTCAAATCCTTCACATTCAAATCCATAGACGCACACTAAATTTCACCTCTCTGTTCTTCTTTTCTTAAATATTGCCAAGCTTCTTAAAGTTAACTTATACAGGTATACCATGCTGTCTCCTCCTCCTTATTATTATTTTTTTTTAATATGGAATGCTTCACGAATTTGCACATCAAGCTTACTAAGCGGCCTTGTTAATCTTCTCTGTGTCATTCCAATTTTAGTATGGGCTGCCTAAGCGAGCATCTCCTCCTTATCTTAAACGCACCTCTGTGTAAGGACAGTTCCCATCACTCACTGAAAAGGCCTTGGCAAAGGTCAGTGATGGCCTCTTTGCAGTGGACTCCTCATTCCCATCCTCCCCAGCCTTTCTGTAGTGTTCAAGGTTGCGCTCCCACACTCTGCTCCTTCTTCCCCATCTCTCTTCTGTCCTCAGTCCACACTGGCTTCCCTTTCTTTGCCAGTCTCATAGATAGCCGTTCACTGGCAGTCTGTTCTGAGCCTCATTCTTACCTTCCCTGGGCGACTGCTTCTACTGCCGGGATTTTACTAAACCAAACTACAACTAAGTTACTCTCTCCAGGGACTTCACTGGTGCTCCAGTGGTTAAAACTCCATGCTCCCAATGCAGGGGGCCTGGGTGTGATCCCTGGTCAGGGAAATAGATCCCACATACTCATTTGAAAAGACCCTGATGCTGGGAAAGATCGAAGGCAGGAGGAGAAGGGGACGACAGAGGATGAGATGGTTGGATGGCATCACTGACTCAATGGACATGAGTTTGGGTAAACTCTGGGAGCTGGTGATGGATAGGGAAGCCTGGCATGCTGCGGTTCATGGGGTCACAAAGAGTTGGACACGACTGAGTGACTGAACTGTCATTAAGAGTTCACATGCTGCAACTAAGACCTGATACAGCCAAATATATATATATATTTAAAAGTTATTTTCTCCAGACTAAACCTTTGCTGGGTTCCAGGTCTATATGTATATTTAACAACCTACTGGACAGTTTCACTTGGGTGTCCAAAACAAGACTTTTTTTTTCCTTATTGAGCTTGCTCCTGTTTCTTCAGTCCCATCCCCAAAATGATTGATAAGATAATAATGTTGATGATGACTAATATTTATGGATTCTTTACAACATGCCAGCAACAGTTCTAAACTTCAGTCACCATGAAAATATTGTAAGAGAGGCATCATTATCCCCATTTCACAAAATTGGTAATAAACACAGTATGATTTGGCACTCAGTAAGTGGCATTGTGTTTTACCTGAATACCCAATCCAGAGACCCCCAGAGGAATCCTGTCCTTTTTATTTCTCCTCCTTCATGTTCAGTCGAGCATCAAATCCTGTTGGTGCTTCTCTTTGCGTTTCTCTGGCTTTATCACCTCCTCTCTAATGCTTCTTTTTCAGAATCTGTACCTGTGTCTTGCTTCAGATCCTCCTCATCAACTGACCAGATTCTTAACACGGTGTCCTAATAGCTCTTCTTATCTCCAGTCCTAGCTTTCTCTATTTGCCGTCCAGTCATTCTCCACAGCTCCCCCAGAGTGGTCCTGCTGAAATGCAAGCTTGATCATATTATTACACTGCATAAAGCCAATCAGCGACTCCCCTCACCTACCAGTTGCTTGCTCTGCAGGGCACGAAAAACACCCTCCATGGGCCGCCCACTGCATGACTTTTCATCTCCATCTCGCACTCCTCTTTCTCGCACACCCCTAGTTTCACTTTGGATATTCCAGATACCTCTCTAAGTTACAAAGGCAAAAGCTTTTGCTCACACTGCTTTCTCTGCCAGGAATGCCCTCCACCATGTCTCTGTCTAGTAAACTAGCCATCCTTCAAAACTGTGCTGTCTAATATGTAGCCAGTAACCACATGAGGCTACTCTGAATTAAGATATGCTGTGCTGTAAGTATGCTCACGCTGTAAGTATGCTTGCTAAGGCGTGTCTGACTCTTTCATGACCGTGTGGACTGTATGGAATTTTTCCAGGCAAGAATACTGGAGTGGGTTGCCATTTCTCACAAAATGGAATATTATTTGGATTTTGTTTTAAAGGAAGGAAATTCTGACACATGATATAATATAGATGAAACTTGAAGACACTATGCTAAGTGATCTGAACCAGTCATAACAAGGCAAATACTGTATTATGAGATATCTAGAGGAGTCAAACTCAAAGAAACAGAAAACACAATAGTGGCTGCCTGGGAGTAGGGAGACAGAGGAATGGAGAGTTGTTTGATGTGTATAGGGTTTCAGTTTTGCTAAGTGAAAAAGTTCTACAGATTAGTTACACACCATTGTGAATACATTTAACACTACTGAAGTGAACACTTAAAAACGGTTAAGATGGTAAATCTTATGTTCTGTGTACTTTACCACAGTGAAATTTTTTTTTTAATCAAATTCCAAAAAAGGAAAACCTTTCCCAGTTACCACAAACCTCCTCCTCTCTAGTGTGAACTAACTACTCCTTCATCATGCCCCCACTTTATCCTGCACATACCACATTTTTGGTAATGATTTGTTCGACAGAATAAAAAGGTTACTGTTCCATGGATGAGATGATCACTCATCCACTTCTAGGGTCTTGACCAGAAGCTATGAAAATATACTACGGTCTTTGGCAAGATGGAGAAAAGAGACAGTAGGTCTGATGGCGTTATATACTGCAGGGAATGTTCATTATTAGCAATAGGATAACACCTTGTTTCTGTAGAGGTTTCACTCTGAGGCTAGACCTGGAGGGGCTGTTTTCTGTCACCCCTCTTTTGTAAGTATTATCTGAAGGGCATGAAGAGCACTTCCTCCCATCTCCAAAACATAAAAGCATCCCCCTCCCCATCCTGAGTTCAACCAGCTGAAGTGGGGTGGCAGTACCCAGTCTGACCTGTGGGCAGGATGACAGGAAGATGCTCACTTAAGCCAGATTCAAGCTAGAGTAGTTTAACTAACAGATAAGGGTCTCTGAGGCCACATGAGGAATGATTTAGCCACCCCTCACCCAGACTCTTTGTAGGTACTGGATTGGGCAAAAAGTTCATTCAGGGTTTTCCAGAAAGTCTTAGAAAAACCCGAATGAAGTTTTTGGCCAACCCAAATCCACGTGATGCCTGACACTATTTTTTTTTTTTTTTCAGATAATGGACTGGACCTTGCTGCCCTTCCCAGTTCATAGCCAAGAGGTAACATTTGTTTAATCTATCTTCTCTCCTAAATGGAGAGTTCCTTTAGGGCAGGGACCACATCTTATCCGTCCTCGTATCCTCAGCATCCATCCGCTCTAGCACCTAGCAGGTACCTAATACATGCCCAACCAATGACTGAATGGTTAGAGTGATGGTGGGGTGAGTCATTATGATAACCCAGAGGGAGGCTTTTGACAGAGCAACTAGTCCACCCTGAGATAAAGGACAGGCTGAATAGAGAGCCACAGGGAGTATGTGGGTCTGGGGGTTGTGGGGAGCAGAGGGAACATGAGAAGTGGTTCAGTATGAAACCAAAGTTGAGCAAGTTGATGAAACTGACACCCTCAAGTTTCAGGTTCTTTTGTCTCACGGGTCTATACTTGCCTGGAGGATCCCATGCACAGAAGAGCCTGGTGGGTCGCCAAGAATCAGACGCGACTGAGGCAGCTTAGCACGCACACAGACGTTTCGTTTTCTGCTGTCTCACTGGTCTAACAACAGTGCTGACATTTATCTGATGGCCCGGCAAGTATCCTTTCATTCTATAATTTCAGCTTTGTCTGAAGCAACACCCTAACACTCACTCAGTGGCCCCCATTCCACAAGTCACATATCTTGGGACAGTTTTAAATTATACATTATTTTCTTCTGGCTGACTGGACTGATTCAGGTCTGCTAACAACAAGACTCTCATGTGTGGCCCTTTCAAGTAATCAATTCTGGGTAATTTTTTTTTCTGTCTCAGACAATTTGAGAGGGCTTCTCAGGTGGTGTTAATGGTTCTGCCTGCCAATGCAGGGGATGCAAGAGACAAAGGTTTGACCCCTGGGTTGGGAAGATTCCCTAGAGAAGGAAATGGCAACCCACTCCAGTATTCTTGCCTGGGAAATCCCATGGACAGAGGAACCTGGTGGGCTACAGTCCGTGGGGTCACCGAGAGTGGGACATGACTGAGTGCACAGCATGCTCCACAGAATGCTGGAAAGAATTACTAACAACGGCTGATCCCGAAGTCAGCTTTGTCAACATAATAGTGTCCTTTCAAACTCACATTTATAGAATTTGCCAGCTGGAAAGAAGAGCAAAGATTAGATGGTTAGATAGCATCATTGACTCAATGGACATGAATTTGAGTAAACTCCAAGAGATAATGGAGGACAGGTGAGCCTGGTGTCCATGGGGTCGAAAAAAGAGTGGGACAGGACTGAGCAACTGAACAACAAGGAAATTCGTCCCTAGGGGACTGAGTTGGGTCACAGTGAATAAGAATTAGCATTCAGGGCCCCTGGCTTCCATACCTGAGCCTGTCTCCTTCTGCTCACTGCAGGTGCAGCCACGGCTGTTCTGGGCACAGCCAGCTGCCCATTCTCTGCACTCCTGTGCCATCAGAGTGCTCTCCGAGGAGCTCTAAATTATCTGCCTTAGGGGGAATGAGCAGACAAGATTTTTTCTTAGATTCATTTGCCTTGGAACATTCTGAGTGATTTTTTTTTTTTCCCTAAAGCCCCATTCTCAACGGGGGCTGACTTCAAGGCTAAGACCGTCCAGAAGCCGACTAGCTAGAGGAGAATTTGCCATGAACAGCTGCGAGGCTGAGGCGCCGCGCAAATGGGCCGGGCCCGACTGGATACTAACCGGCCCCTTGATCATTTATCATCTGACAGGCGCTATCTGAGCACCTACTGTGTGCCTGCCTGCAGTTGTTCAAATAAGAACCGAGCGAGCGGCTGCCTCCATCCCCTCCACACAGGCCGCAGAGCCATAGGAGCCGGGAGACACAGGAACTTCTGATCGTCATCCCAGATCTGTCCTTAACTTGCGCTGCGATTTGGGAATAGGATTGCAAATTCTCCAGCCTGTAGCTTCAAAGATGGGGGGAAAAAGAAGTCTTTTTCAATAGGGAAAGGTATTTCGGGGAACTGGAGAAACCACCGCAGCAGCAGCACAAGTGGTGTGGAGGCTCTGCGGGCTCCCTGACCTTGCAGCCACAGCCCCCTTAACCCACTCCCCCGCGCCCCGCCCCCGGCGGAGGCTGCCCACTGCCCTGCGGACTGCCCCGTCCGGCCCCGGGGAGCCGGGGCAGCCGAGGCCAAGGGGGCGCCTTTCTCTTTAAGAGCCGCAAGGGCGACCCTGATTGGCTGTAGCTATGCAGGTCTTTCTTCCCCGCTCCCTCCGAGCAGTCCCTCCCCCGCCGCGCTCTCGGCTCTTTCCACACCCCCTCCCCTCCCCCGGCGCCCCCTCCCTCCCCGCGCGCTCGCCCCCTCTTCTCGCCGCCGCCGAGTTCTTCTCCGGCAGCCGAGCGGGTGATGCGCCAGCAACAGATGCCGGGCACCAAGATTGGCATCCTTAGGCCACGCTGAACGCCTGAAGAAGCGAGAAGGAAGCAGAGAAGGGCCGGGAAGGCGGGGACAGGAGGTGCCCCAGATCCCCCCCACCCAGTCCCCTCAAAAGAAGGCAGAAGCCGCCGCCCCCACCGGAGAGCTCCGCGCCCCGGAGATCGCCAGCTCGCTGCCACTGTCGCGGGCGCCCAGGTCTCCCCAGCCATGCCAGGCCCGGCCGTGGACGCGGAGAAGGTCCCCTTCCGCAGCGCCAAGGAGGAGATCCGTGCGGGGGTCGGGGTCGAGGGCTCGGAGGGCGGCGGCGGCGGCGGCGGCCGGGAGAGGCCCGGCGCGCGCGGGCACCGGCAGGACATCGTCTGGAGGAACGTGTTCCTGATGAGCCTGCTCCACTTGGCGGCCGTGTACTCCCTGGTGCTCATCCCCAAAGCCCAGCCGCTCACTCTGCTCTGGGGTGAGTAGTCCTGCCCGCGTCCTCCTGCGCCCCCGGGCACTGAGGCGCGGTGAGGCCGGCGGCGCCGGGGCGCGCGAGATCGCGGGTCGCCTCTGGCTGCGGGCCGTGTGGAGCCCCCGCGGCTCTCGGTTCGCCTTCTCTCCTGCTCCCCCCGCGCCTCCCCGCCGCCCCCCGCCCCCAGGCCTGTAGTTGTCCAGCCTTTGGGACGGGAAGGTATTTCTATTCAGATATTTTCAACTTCTGCCCCCTCCGCTGTCTCCTTGAGTAGGCTTCTTTGGCGACCCCTGGATGGAGAGCGAGAGGGACTCGGGGTCCTGCGGCTCAGAGGCGCGCGAAGGGGGATGCCAAGCCCGGGCTCCAGGGCGGGGAGACCAACGTGGTGACTGTGTAGCCCCTGCGCGTCCCAGGGGCGCTCCTATCGGCCGCCTTTCAGCGTCTCAGTCTCCTCCATGGGCCACGGACCTTGAGGCCGAGTGAAGGACTAGAAAGGGAGTTGTAGCGGGGGTTGGAGAGGCCACAGGCGCAGGTTCAGCGTTGATTTTCGCGCAGGAGATGGAAGAAGCCAGTTCCCTTCCTGCGCCTGTGAGGCCCCGGTCGCTGCCCTCTCCGGGATCTCTTGTGCCCGGTTGCAGTTTTCCGGTCCCAGAAGTTTCTCGGCGAGCTCTGGCCCAGCACAAAGCTCCGAGGTGGCTGTGTAGACCCTTCCAGGCCTGTCCCCTTCTGACCAGGTGCCAGTCTGTCACCGCACCTGTAGCGCTCCCTCGCGCCACCCACTTTCCTAGCACCCCCACCCCTGCCAGGATGGGAGGGAACCCCGGAGCCCACTGCCCCTCTAGCCCCTCCCCAGCTCCTGGGGCCGGGGGGCTTCAGAGCCTGCCCCGCATGACTCCAGTGGCTGACTCAGAACCGCTTCCAAACCCCCTTCCCTAGTAACTGGTTTTGGCCTCAGTCACTATAGTGGCCACCTTAGCCGGGGCAAAAAGGCTCCGAGGGCTTTGGTATCCTGGGTTGAGAATCTGGTGAAGTAATTCGAAAAGCCCTTTCAGGTCTCCTGAAAGGAACAGGGGAGCAGGAGAAACATACCTCCTTTTATTTCCAGAGGGGAAGAGGAAGGAAGAAAATATGAAGACCTCTTTCTGCAAAGCTTCGGACTTGGCATAGTGCCAGCTCCAAGTGCCTGGGTTCAGAATGGGGCCAGTCGGTTTTAAGCTTTCCCTTGATACTCTGCAGTCTGTGCTCCTGCAAGCAGACCCTTCCAGAAGATGGGTGCCTCTTGGGGAGGGTGTGTGGCTGAGCAGGGTTGAGGAATGTTGGGAGGGGCAGGGGTCTTTGGGAATCTGTGGAGCCTTTGAAAGTCCCCTGAAAGCTTTGAGTAAACCTCTCCAAAAGTCAGTACACTTCCTCAATTCAGTGTCCTTTTCTCCATCTTTTTTGTTATGTATTGGTTTCATTCTCCTATCTTCCTTCTTCCTTTACCTCTAGATGATTAGATCGTAAGATGCTCAGCCATTGCTTCCTAGACACACTTCCTCCACCAGCCAACCAAAGCTCTTATTGCCTTGTATCCCTTAGAGCGGCTCCCGCTGCACCCCTCCTCTCCCCCCGCCGAGGCAGGACTGTGCCTTTGGACTTCAGAGCCCTCCTGGCACCAGGAGATTAGGGCTTAGTCTTAATAGCTGCAGTGTCAGAGAGAGCTCAGGGAGAAGTGAGCACTTAAAATATTGTCTTACATGCCCGGAGCTCCACAGGCCCACAGGCTCCACCATTACAGCCACCTACCCCCTGGTTTTGGCCTCCCCCCAGGAGCCACAAGGACAAGGCCTCCTCTCCAGGTTCGCCAAGTCACCTCTGCCCTTTCCCGGCCACTCATGGTGGTGGAGGCAGAATCTTTGTTCTGAAAGACCTTGGCCCGAAGATGGCATCCTGGCCCCAGACTCCTCCGGCTCCCTGGAGAAGTCAACACACTGCAGGAGTCTGGGATCCACCTTATGCGTGATGCTACCAGGCCCATCCTTCTGCCTCCCTGCAGAGTCTTCTGCTTTCAGTTCCATTCCCCGAATCTTGATTCTCTCCCCACCTGGGCTTCATTGCCCTCCCCACCCCTGCTCCCTCCCCGCCGCCCCCCAAAAAGAGCAGACAATGGTGGATGTTGTAGCTTCAAGATCCAAACTTGTGACTTAGAAACATTCCAAATAAGTGAATGTTATCTGATGGATATCTTGTGAGAGAAGAAGTGAGGGAGAGAGACAGCCAAGATCGGTGTGCTGATGGTTAAAGGTCTCCTGGAGGACTGTTGATCAGGATTATTTTTGTGGCACACCCTGGTGCCTTGAGCTACAGATCTCTCCCCACTGGATGCCTTTTCCATCCTCCCTCCCACTGGCTCTGTCTAGTGTTAGGGCTGAGCTCGTGCACCAGTGGGTTGTTCATCCACTTCAGGGACCTGGGTTGTCAAGGCAATAGGGCTTAGCCAGCCCATCCATTGCTTGCCACCCTCCACCCCAGGTATGGTTGCCCTGGAAACAGGAGGCATCCATGCAGCGTACCCAGCAAAGGATGTGTTAGGTGTGCAGTGTGTGGAGAGTAATTTGCTTGGCGGTGAAATGTCATCCATGAAAGATCTCATCAAGTTGTTCAGTCCAAACCTCCTCCATTGCCTCATCCCCCGCCTTTTTATGACTCTCCTTGGGGCCAGAGCAAGTTGTTTACTCTTCTTATCCTTGCAGTTTTCTGAGTGGGCAGGCTGTCAGAATGAAACGCTCTTGGTGCCCACAGGTCCTAAGGGATGAGTTTATGAGTTTCAAGGACAGAATATGAACTCCAACTGGAGGAAAAATCTTTACCTGAAGGTTCGAGCTCACAAATGGGCCTGCTTTGAGGATTTTTGACCAAAGGGGCAGTTGGTTCATGCCCTGTCTCCCAAGATGAGTAGAATAAGGGAGTGAGGTACAGCAGTCATGATTCAAGGCCAAAGTCCTAGTGCTTTTTCCCAGCAAGCCTTGCCCTATGTCTAGGCATTCTGGCCATTGGTCTCCAGAAACATGAGGAACTTTGCTGGTTTCCCTTGAAATGTCATTCGAGTCCCCTAAATATGCCTTGGTGACATCGTGACCATTTCAATGAGAGGATCAGGCATGCGAAACAAGTCATCTTCCCTGCTCCTTTGCATCTTGCAGTTCTTGTTGTTGTTCAGTTGCTAAGTCGTGTCCAATTCTTTGCAACCCCATGGATTGCAGCACTCCAGGCTCTTCTGTCCTCTACCATCTCCCAGAGTTTGCTCAAATTCATGTCCATTGAGTCGGTGATGCCATCCAACCATCTCATCCTCTGCTGCCCCCTTCTCCTCCTGCCTTCAGTCTTTCTCAGCATCAGGGTCTTTTCCAATGAGTTGGCTCTTCGCATCAGGTGGCCAAAGTATTGGAACTTCAGCTTCGGCATCAGTTCTTCCAATGAATATTTGGGGTTGATTTCCTTTAGGATTGGCTGGTTTGATCTCCTTGCAGTCCACGGGACTCTCAAGAGCCTTCACCAGGATCACAGTTTGAAAGCATGAGTTCTTCAGCTCTCAGCCTTCCATCTTGCCCCAGGCCAAATGTGTCCATTGCTGAAGTAGATACAGGATTCTCTGGTGCTCCTTTGGTTGCTAGAACCCAGCCGATGGGAGGAAGCTGAGATGTGGCAGAGGCGGATAAGGCAGTCTGGCAGGAGCTTGGGTCAGGATAGGCAGGGATTTGGAACCTGCTGGTCCACCAGTCAAATTCTGTCCGATCCTGTGAGCTGCCCAAGGGTGAGCTATTTTCTGTCAGACATGGGTAGCCTGAATCCACACCTTCGATGGTCCTAACATCTTTGTTGAGTTGTGCTTCTTTTTTTCTGTCAAATCCTTAATATTGTTGAAGAGCTCCAAGAATGTGTGGCCTTGGACTTCTGTTTCATCTCTGGATTTTCTAGGGTGAAAGTGAAAGTGAAGTCACTCAGTCGTGTCAGACTCTTTGCGACCCCATAGACTGTAGCCTACCATAGACTGTAGCCTACAGGCTTCTCCATCCACGGGATTTTCCAGGCAAGAGTACCGGAGTGTGTTTCCATTTCCTTCTCCAGAGGATCTTCCCAACCCAGGGATGGAACCAGGGTCTCCCGCGTTGCAGGCAGACACTTTACCCTCCGAGCCACCAGGGAAGCCCACAGCTCAAAAGAGAAACAGCTCTCAATGTGAATCCCTGCTCTTCTACTTGTTCACCAACTGCATAGCCTGATGGGACAAATGAACATCTCTAGACCTCAGCTTTCTCACCTGTAAAATGGATAGATCTGTACTTCTTGCTCATGAAGTTGTGAGAAATAAATTCGATAATAGGTGTAAATTACTCGGTACAGTGGCTGGCCCTTGGTTGATGTCCAGTAATTGTTAGCTCCCCTTATTATTCCTGGTCCTGATACTGGCTTTGTTTTCTTTAGTAGAAGGAAAAAAAGGCCCTCTTGCAGCACAGTCGGTTCAACAAAGCTGGCATACAACGTGGCTTCGTTGCCTCTTGCATGGAAAAGATTGCTTTGGTTTGGGAAACAAGGGTTCTTTCTCAAAGTCTCCAAAGAGAAATGAACACAAATAACACTGCTCCTTCTCTCTCCCCCATCCCCTTCTCTTTCATCCTCTCTTCCTCCCCTTTTCCTCTAAAAAGTCACTATTTTGTAAATAAGTACCTTTTTGTTCACCTGGTCTCTAGTGTTTTCTTTGGGGCTTTTTGAGCGGAGCCAATTGCAATTGCTGTAAAAACAGGGCTTAATCATTTCTCTAAATGTCTTAGGTTCTCAGTGTTGAATTTTTCCCGCATTTGTCTTCTTGAGTCATCTTTTTAAAAAAACAAAACTTTAATGTTCAAACTACGAAAAAAACTGAAAAACATCGATGAGACTTCCCTTTAAAGTCTGTAATTCCCAGCCCATTGTTGCAACTCTTCCATTTTTAATAACCAGGCAAGCACTAAGGGCCGCGCCCCAGGCTGGGAGGAGTACAGAGAAACCCGAGAGAATGGAGTGTGCTTTTACTGGCTTCATAGTCTCAACAAGTATAAATATAGGTTGAGATTAACATTATTAACTCGGTTCTTTTTTTCTTCTAAAACTGGTCAAGGTCACTGCCAACTGCATTGTGATCCTAAAATGTGAAGTCCTTCTGCAGAGTAGGAACCAGGGCTGAGAACTCAGCCTTGCCTCTTAGTTCAGCTTCAGGCAAGTCTCTCTCCAGTGTGTGAGCCTTGGGTTCCTGGTCTCTGAAATAGGGATGATAATACTGAGCTGGAAGTTCCTTTAAGCATCAGGGCAAATGTCAAAGAGGAGCCGCAGGGTAAAGAGTTCTCTCTACGGCTTCTAACCCCCACTGCAGGGGCGGCATCAGGAAACTCACAGGGCTTCAGTGTCTGTCTCTCTGGGACCTGGAGTTCTCGTGGCTCCAATATAATGCACAATGTTTAAATCTGAATAAAACAGCACGACCTTTCTTGTATAACATTTAGTTAGCATCTTGTCCTGACTTGTGTATTGTAGAAAATTATAATAATTGGTTTAAAAAGCCAGTGATAAATTTACAGAACGGTGACACAATGTGAAAGTGTTAGTCGCTCAGTCGTGTCTGACTCTTTGTGACACCATGGACTGTTGCCCACCAGGCTCCTCTGTCCATGAAATTCTCCAGGCAAGAATACTGGTGTGGGTAGCCATTCCCTTCTCCCAGGGATCTTCCCAACTCAGGGGTTGAATCCCAGGCTCCTGCATTACAGGCAGATTATTTACCATCTGAGCCACCAGAAATTTTCTAAAAAAGGCACCATTATCTTTGGCTGGCATTCTTGTTGAGCATCTATTTTGATGTCCTGTCTTCTGTGATGTCAGTCTCCCCATCCCTCTGCTGTGACGTGTCCCGTTTCTGTGGAAGTGGCACCATCCTGGGATTGAGAGAAGGGGTATTGGAGTCTGAGTGCCTGAGTTCAAAGCCTAGCCCCCCAGGTACAGTCTTGGGCAGATCAATCGCCTTCTCCAGCTTCAGTGTCCCCAGTTGCCCTGTGAGAATGACAGCTCAGCCAGCGTCAGTTCGCAGCTGGAGTGAAATGAAACAAGACAGTAAAGAACTTGACCCTTGCTACTTCCCTTCACTCCTTCCCTTCCTTCAGCTCCTCCTTGGTGGTTAGGACTTGTTCCAGCCTCCACACCACCCCCGACCCCTGACCCTGGTTGTCAGAAAGCCCCGGTCGTGGATAAAGCAGTTGGTTTCTGATTTGTTTCCCCTGGCAATGGGCTGGTGGCCACCACAGCAGGGACCCATTCTCCTCCCTTGTAAATGCCCATGGTTTGTTCACTCGGAGTGTGAGCAAGCCACGGGAGAGATCCTCACAGCTGCACATGCAGTCACGCACTCATTCACCCACGAATTCATTCATTTTTTTCCTTTTTCCATTTCAACTATTGTCAAAACATCAGAATCACTTGGATGTCCTTTACAGTATTCAGAAGCCTGGGCCCCCACCTGGACTTAATGAATTGGAATCTCTAGGAGGGAGGCCCTGACTATTTTATTATTATTATTTTAAGGTATTTGGGTGTTTCTGAGGCACAGCTAGTGCATTTAATTCCCTGTTCCGTATTCAGTTACGCTTATTATCACCCATGACTTGCCAGGCACCCGCGCCATCCCTCCCTGACTTCATGGCACTTAAGGCCGGTTGGGGAGACAGAGAGGTGAGAATCGCCAAGGCAGCCTTAGCTGCAGAGCACCAGCCTGGGGCAGTCAGGAAGGTGCCCTTGAGGAGGGGGACTTCACAGGGGGCTCAGTGGTAAAGAACCCACCTGCCAATGCAGGAGATACAGGTTCGATCCCTGGAGAAAGAACTGGCAACCAGCTGCCGTATACTTGCCTGGGCAATCCCATGGACAGAGGAGCCTGGCGGGCTACAGTCCACGGAGTTGCAAAAGAGTTGGACATGACTTAGCGACTAAACAACAAGCAAGAGGAGGAGGTGGCTGAACTGAGCCTGGCTGGAGACCCCTGCTGTGGGGTTCGGGTGAGATGGCATTGCAGCCACAGGACAGAGGTCCCCAGGGGAGAGAGAAGAGCCGGAGCAGGGCCAGTCCAGGACCTGAAGATTCAGAGGGTTGAAGGTGATCGGGGCCCAGATCCAGGGCAGGCAGTCAGTAGGACCAGCAGGACTGGGAGGAGATCAGGCTTGCAGAGCGGCTGCCCTTATCCTCTACTTGCCTCTCACCTCTGTTCACCCATCACACACACCAGTGGTTCTGAGCACATAATTTCTAGACCAGTCACATGCTGGTGGGATGAGTGAGCCCGAAGGTTTTTAGGAAAGACCCTAAGGCAGACACCTTAGAGCGAGTGTGCAGTGGGGCTGGGTGCCTCCCTCTCAGGCTGGCCAGAGTTCAGGGAGAGCTAGAAATAATGTCTCAGCTGGGCCTTTGATCTCACAGACTCGGGGGTATTGTGCCAGGACTAGATTACTAATGTGCCTACAAGGGTATAATAGCGCTGGCATACCAGACCCAGGGCGCTCTTCTCCTCTTATGCTCGTCTGCTCTCTTTCCTCTTTCTCTCAAAGGTACAGGTGTGTGGGGGGTTCATCTGACCTCCCTTCCTCCCTGGAACCTGAGTTTAAACAGCTAGTTCTCACTATCCTCCTTCCTACGTCCTGCTCCCCATTTCTGCAGCCTGCTGTTAAAGGCTGATGCTTACATGTTAAGTCCTTTTGGTCATATTCCATTCTTTGCATCCCTCTGGACTGTAGCCCACCAGGCTCCTCTGTCCGTGGGATTCTCCAGGCAAGAATACTGGAGTGAGTTGCAGTACTCTCCTCCAGGGGATCTTCCCAACCCAGGGATCCAACCCGCGTCTCTTTTGTCGCCTACATTAGCAGACAGGTTCTTTACCACTAGCGCCAGCTGGGAAGCCGGTTAAAGGCTGAAGGGCTCTGCAAGTCCCAGCAGGCTGTGGTCCAACAATCAGCAGCAGCAGTATCACTTGGGAGAAAGTGTTAGAAAGACTCTCAGATCCCATCCCCGACCTATTGAATCAATACCTGCCTTTTGATAAGGCCTCCGGGTGACCCGTCTGGGTTGAATTTAGAGAAAACACTCCGTTAAGTTGGGCCATAGACTGACAGGTCGGAGAAACTGGACAAGTGGGATTTGTCAACTCTTTGGTCGTCCTTCTGATGGTCTCTTCCCCTTGGTGTCCCCTCCTCCCCTCTTGCCTCCTTGTAGCTTATTTTAGAACATGTCGGGATCCTGCTTCTCTTGCCAGCAAAAGGCTGTGCTAAAATCTTTCAGTCGGCAGCCGTGATGTTTAATTCATGGGCTAGAAAATTATTTTTATTTTCATGAGTAGAGCTGGGGAAAAATAACAGGGAGGCTCAGTGCATGGCCCTTGGGAACTCAGCTTGAGTCTTTAACAGATGAACTGGTAAAGGTGAGGAGGCCTGGGGAAAGGGCCACCTTCCACAAAGGATGCTTTTGGCTGCAAGTAGCACAAAACTCAGTATGCCATAAAAGACAAGGAAAATTTCTAATTTCACAGGAAAGTAATCCTAAGGTAGGGCACTTGTAGAATGACTCAGAAATGACATCAAAGAGCAGATTTCATTTCTGCCACGGTGGTCCTGTGGAATTTCGTTTTCCACGTGGTTGCAGAATGGCTGCCAGATTTCCAGCAGTTACAACGATGTCCTACAGAAGAAGAGAGAGACTCCCCCTTCCTGAAGTTTTACCAGAGAAATTCTCTCCTGGTTGTCTCACAGCTGTTGTCTGCTCAGGATCATCAGCAGGACTGGGTCCCAAGTCCCTTGTTAAGCCATCATTGGCAAGGGATTCAAGCTAATCAGGGTTGGCCTCTGAGCCACGTGTCACATGAGGTGGGGTTTAAGAACCAAGCAAAACCCAGGCTCTGGGGGAGGGAGGAAACCCGGGCTCTGGGGGAAAGGGCCTGGCTGCTGGGCTGGCCGGCACCTCTGCTGCAGGACCTGCCTTCACTCCTTCTGCTACCCTCCCTCATTGGTATCACCTCCATCCCCGGATTCACATTTCACGTGCTCTTCCCCTCTACTCCCTACCCGTTTGGCTTGTCCCCACTCCTGGTGTCATCACAGTGAGTTGTCAATGTCTGCCATTTCTATGAGGTTCTGAGCTCTTTCCTGGCGTATCTGCCTCCCCAGGCCCCCAACACATGTCCTCTGCTTCATAGACATGGTGCTGGGAGGGTGGATGAAGGAAGAGTTGAATGAATGAGTTTGATGTCTGTGTGGCCTTTCTTTTTTAAAAACTGGAATACAGTTGCCTTACAAGGTCATTGTTCATTTCTGCTGTACAAGGAGGTGAATCAGCTACATGTAGGCATACATCCCCTCCCTCGTGGACCTCCTTCCCACCCCCACGTCCCCTATCCCACCCCTCTCGGTCAGCGCGGGGCACAGTTGAGTCCCTGTGCTGCTCAGCAGCTCCCCACTAGCTGTCTGTTGTACACAGAGCCGTGTGTATACGTCAGCCCCAATCTCCCGATTCATCCCACCCTCTCCTTCCCCCGGGCTTCCCTTGTGGCTCAGCTGGTAAAGAATCCGCCCGCAATGCGGGAGACCTGGATTCGATCCCTGGGTGGAAAGATCCCCTGGAGAAGGGAAAGGCTACCCACTCCAGTATTCTGGCCTGGAAAATGCCATGGACAGCATAGTCCATGAGGTCGCAAAGAGACGGACGTGACTGAGTGACTTTCACTTTCACTTTCTCCTTCCCTCACCATGTCCACATGTCCTTTTTCTACATCTATTCCTGTCTTGCAAGTAAGTTCATCTGTACCATTTTTTCTAGATTTGTGTGGACTTTCTTTCTAAGGAAAGTTTTCCTTTTGTCTCAACTTTAGAAGTGTTTTTTTTTTTTCTCTCTCCTGTAAGAGAACTTTCCATGTGATTTTGGAGGATGGACTGGGGAGAGAGAAGTCATTCTTAGTGCCCCAGGATTCTGCATGCCCCTACAACATTTTGCATGATATACTCTGCACATAAGTTAAATAAGCAGGGTGACAATATACAGCCTTGATGTATTATTTTTCCGATTTGGAACCAATCTGTTGTTCCATGTCCAGTTGGTCTCTACCCTCCTTTTATAACTCAAAGGAACAGCTGTGATTTTCCCTAAGTAGTACATACAATTTAATGTAAAAGTTCCATGCATGAAATTAGAAATGAATCCCTAAAATGTAACTGTTCCCTGGAGTAGTTAGTCAATTTACTCTTCTAATAAATATGTTCATAAGAAGCTTTTACAGATGGTTACGGTGAAGATCGTCCATATTCCCCGCCTGTGAGTCACTGGAGTGTCCCCAAAAGCAAGTGGCTTTGCCCTAGAGTCTCTATAAGCAAAGGAAGATATTTATTAGCAAGTGTGAATAGTACCCACATCTGTCCCCCTCCCATCACCCACCCCTAAACCCATTGTGTTTGGCTCCCTGGCTCTTGACAAGTGGACAAGTTATTAGCATCTTTGAGCTCTACTGGAATTACTCTAGACTCTCTTGACTCTAATGTGGAGCTCTGGGGAGATTTGTCACTACCTCCCTGAGTATAGACTGGATATGAACCTAAACTTAGCAGAGCTCCCACGAGGGTTGGGATAAACCACAGTTATTAGTGCTAATATTGCTTCATGCACAGAGCTGGTGTTCAGTCAGCGTGTGCCCAGTGGTTAAAATCACTGAACAGCAATGCCTTCCCTGGTACTCCTGCAGTTCCCAGCAATCCAGGAACTATAGCTGCAAAGCTTAAATCTGAAACTAAATTTGTTCTGATTGGTTTTGATCGGGTGGTGCCCTGATGGGTTGTTAATTTTTTTTTTAATTGAAGTACATTTGATATGCTATACTGTGTTAGTTTCAAGTGTGTAGCAAAGTGGTTTGGAGATACATACATACATATGTATATATTCTTTTTTCTGTTCTTTTCTATTACAAGTTATTATGATATTGAATGTAGTTCCCTATGCTATATTCAAATATTTTTATGTCATCTCTGCATGAGCATTTTCTTGTTATCATATGATCCAAATAATCATTACTTTATATCCTTGTCTAACTGAATGAGAACTCTAAAAAAAAAAATCAGTTGATCATTCTGGCTGAAATTTATATTCTAAACCATGTAAGGAAAGGTACTGCTGCTGTAGCTGCTAAGTCGCTTCGGTCATGTCCGACCCTGCGCGACCCCATAGACGGAAGCCCACCAGGCTCCCCTGTCCCTGGGATTCTCCAGGCAAGAACACTGGAGTGGGTTGCCACTTCCTTCTCCAATGCGTGAAAGTGAAAAGTGAAAGGGAAGTAGCTCAGTCGTGTCTGACTCTTAGCGACCCCATGGACTGCAGCCTACCAGGCTCTGCCGTCCATGGAATTTTCCAGGCAAGAGTACTGGAGTGGGGTGCCATTGCCTTCTCCCAAGGAAAGGTACTAGGACTCAATTAAAATTCTAGGGTTGAAAGTAACTCACCTGTCCTAATAAAAACTTCTTTTGTGATAGAAGCAGTGTGTATCTAAAAGGTGATTTTTATTTTCTAATTTATAATTGCCTTTATGTAAGGTTTCCCCCAGAGAGATTTGATACTAATTTTATTATCAGAAAAAAATGACATTGTAAAAATAAGGTTGTAAAGGTGTATCTCTAGGTGTCGGGAGTGGGGAGTGCAGAATTGGAGGACCTTGCCAATCATCCAGGTGGTACTCCTAGCTCACAGGTCATTGCTCATGATGTAGTAGATGGTATCTGGGCACCCAGAAGCCCAGGACTCCTGCCACTGAAATCATACCTGAGGCTTGGTACAGGGAACTGTCTTATTGATGCAAAATTCCAAACATACACAAAAGTAAACAGAATGGAGTTTCTGTATTCTTCCACACTCCCTGCTCATCTGGGGATTTGTCTTTTTCCTTGTAGCTTTTTACTTAGATATATAATTTCAGACACATAGAACCAGTGTTAAGTTCCCTGTTAGTACAGGTAGCTCCTATATACTCTAGGCAGACTGAACTATTTCCATCTTATCCCATTTGGGATAAGATGGAAATAGTTCAGTCTGCCTAGAGTATATATATGTGTACACATATGTGTGTGTGCTATTTTTTTCTGAGCCATTTGAGAATAAATCAGAGCTATCTGTCCTTTTATCTCAAAATACTTCAGTATATATTTCCTAACAGTAAGACTACAATGAAAGGGAATTTCCTGGTGGTTCAATGGTTAGGGCTCCACATTTTCACTGCCAGAGGCAAGGGTGGGGATCTGAGATCCCACAAGCAGGGAGGCTAAAAATAAATAAATAAAAATAAAATATTTTAAAAAAGAATGCAACCACTGTACAATGTTCAAAACTAGGAATTTAACTTTGATATTATCTAATCCAGGCTTCCCTGATGGCTCAGCGCGTAAAGAATCAATCTGCCTATAATGCAAAAGACACAGGAGATGCAGGTTTGACTCTGGGTGGGGAAGATCCCCTGGAGGAAAGCATAGCAACCCACTCAGTATTCTTGCCTGGAGAATCCCACGGACAGAGGAGCCTGCTGGGCTACAGTCCATAGGGTTGCAAAGAGTCGGACATGACTGAATCGACTTAAGACACACAGGCATTGTGTTGAGGTAATTCTGGCTACACTGTCCACATAGAAAACCTCGAGGAACAGCTTTTCCCCAACTGCCCCCAGCTCTTTGCGGGAAAACAGCTTTGAGGAGCAGTTTTCAGAAGCAGGAAGGGGTAGAACCTGAGAAGCCGGCATAGGTAATGAGCGAAGCAGTGGTCCCCAGAGTGGTCTGTGGACTGTTACGGGGCTCATCTGAGTTACTCCTCTCGGAGCTGCCCGGACTCTGCATTTTAACAGGTGCCCTGGGTGGCTCTTCAAGCCTGTGGGTTGGAGGTGCCCTGACCTGGGGAACAGGTGGCCTGGGAGTGATGCAGTGTCCCTGGCAGTTTCACACCACATCCCCGCCCACCTGTCTTGCCTCAGAAAAGATGCAGGACTGTCACCTTACCCGAAATCCCACTGGCCCGAGATGCCTTCGGGTTGATAAAAGGCAGCTGGGGGGGAATGGGAAGAGCTGCAGAGGTTCTCCACGCAGGGCTAATCCCGAAGGGCTGGTTGTCTCACAGCAGAGAGGACGTTAAAGCAGATGGAGAACTGTCCCCCGCCCCCGCCACGCCCCGGGGATGTGGTCCTGGAATGCTTTGCATGTGGTATGTTTTCTGGGGGTAGGGGGCGAGAGCAGAGATGCTTGGCTCATCCCTGAGTCTGTGGCAGGGAAGCTGTTCAGAAGAGGTGGGAAAAAAAAAAAAAGCTCAGGAGAAAACCTCAAACAAATAGCCCTAGGCAGAAACCCCCACCTTCTCGGAAGAGGGCTCTGAAACCATTTCTTAGGACAGCGGTAAGGACTAAGTTAGGTGTGGCGTCCAGCTGCGCTGCCTCAGCGCCTCCCCGCCCCAGCTTGCCCTCAGGGAAGGACCAGCCCCAGTAGAGTCCCCGTGGCATCAATAGTAGCGCCCCCAGGACCAGACGTAAGCTTTGGTGCTGGAAATCTGCTATACAGATGTGAGTTCATTCAGTAAATGTGTCTTTTCTAAATATGTAAGTCGATGGAGCCCTGCTCTCTGGGCCCTTTCATCTCTGAGGGTGGGTGACTTTCCAGACATCTTCATTTGAGGAGGAGCAGATACCGCTGGGATCAAGCAGACGGGGGTGCAGTGCAGCTCTGCCTGGGACAGGACACCTTTAGGGACATCCTGGACCCAGGCTCCTTGGCCACCTGAGATATGAGGCCCTTGGAAATGTTTCTGACTCATCAACAGATGACAACCATTGGGAAGACACTCTAAATCAGGGTTCCCCAACCCCCGTGTTAGGAACCCAGCCACACAGCAGGAAGTGAGTGGCGGACAGGCAAGAGAAGCTCTGTCTGTATTTACAGCCGCTCCCTGTCAGTTACATTACCACCTGCGCTCCGCCTCCTGTCAGATCAGTGGTGGTGGTAGATTCTTACAGAAGCTCGAACCCTACTGTGAACTGCCCAGGCGAGGGATCTAGGTTGGGTGCTCCTTATGAGGATCTAGTGCTTGATGATCTGATTCTGCTTTATGGTGAGTTGTGTAATTACTTCATTATGTGTGTGTGTGCGTTAGTTGCTCATTCGTGTCTGACTGTTTGTGACCCCATGGACTGTAACCCACCAGGCTCCTCCGTCCATGGGATTTCCCAGACAAGTATACTGGATACTGGAAGGGGTTGCCATTTCCTCCTCCAGGGGATCGTCCAGATCCAGGGATGGAATTCAGATCTCTTACACTGCAGGCAGATTCTTTACCATCTGAGCCACCGGGGAAGCCTAACGCAAGGTAATAATAATGAAATAAATAAATAAATTCCCTGGTGGGTCCAGTATTTAGAACTCTGAGCTCAAAATGCAGGGGTTTGATCCTTGGTCGGGGAACTAAGATCCCACAAGCCGCACAGCATGGCCAGATAAACACACAATAAATGTAATGTGCTTGAATCGTTCAGAACCCCCTCCCCCAACACCGTGTCCATGGAAAAATTGTCTTCCATGGAACCAGTCCCTGGTGCCAAAAAGGCTGGGAACCACTGCTCTAGACGTTCGCTGCGCATCCAGTGGGAGGCAGTGGGTTAATCCTCACCTGCATCCTGTCAGCGTGGCCATGTGACTGAGATGACCAGCCTCACCTAAGACAGTAATCAGTCCCCCCTGCCGAGGAACCTTCCCCTCCGTTCTCCTGGCAAGTTGCTGCTCTCTCCACGTCCTTTTCCTTTTTAGCACCTTCGCGTCTCAGGCTGCAGCCGGCACCTGTGTAGACAGCCGCCTGTGTAGACAGCTGGGCTGGATTTCTCACAGTGATGTGTGTGAAGAGGCGGCCAAGAGCCTTCCAAACCCAGCCAGGCCTGGAGTCTTCCCGGCGAAAGAGAAATGCAAAACCCTGAAAGCAGAGCTCCTGTTGGCCCTGTGCCCAGGCAGCCGGGCGTGTGGGAGAGGCCCCCGGAGCGGTAGACAGACAAGCTGGCCTCACTAGGCTCACCCCCCTGGAGGCTGCCAGGTGCTTCTTTAGTCAAAAGGTTGGAGGCAAGACTTTGGACTCAGGTAAATTTTTGCTGGTTAGCAAACTCCCAAGTCTCTCCCTGGTCAGAGCCATTCCTAGTGGTCATTAATCGGGTTTGTGACAAAAAATGCTTTAGGAAACTCCCTGGTGATCCAGTGGTTAGAACTCTGAACTCCCAATGCAGGGGTTTGATCCTTGGTCAGGGAACTAAGATCCCACAAGCCGCACAGCATGGCCAGATAAACATGCAAACTGTTAAATACACAAATAAAAATGTGTTACTCTGAACTTATTTTTTTAAAAAAGCTTAAAGTATTTTAAAGTGTAAAAGAGTTTCTTCTGCACCATGGTGATGTTGCTGACTAAGCAGATTGGTTTCTGATGTGTGCTCGGGTTCTAGGAACAGGTGAGGGTACGCTTTTGGGATGCACTTTTCCATCTTCTTGGAGACAGGGAGGTGGAAAGATTTAGCTGTCTAATTAAATTCTGTCTCACACACATTTGTGAACATGTGCCTGAGATTCCCTGGTGGCACTGGTGACAAAGAGCTCGTCTGTCAATGCAGGAGATGTAAGAGACATGGGTTCAATCCCTGGGTGGGAAAGATCCCCTGGAGGAGGGCATGGCAACCCACTCCAGTATTCTTGCCTGGAGAATCCCATGGACAGAGGATTGGTAGGCTACAGTCCATAGGGTTGCAAACAGTTGGACACAACTGAAGTGACTTAGCAGGAGCCCCAGCCTAGTGTGGGCCAGCTGCTGGGAATACATAGATAAGCAAGCTGTCATTCCTGCCCACAAGATGCTCAAAATCTAGAATGGGAAACAGACTGAGGAGAATTGTAATTCAGTGTGATAAACTCCAGGACAGAAGTGGGCCTGAGGTATGCAGATGGCTGGAGGAGGTGGGCATGGTGGCTCTTTTAATCCACATAATAGTAATCCTTCAGGGCGTTCGTATCTTCACTGCAGTTCTGAACAATAGCAAAACTTTGCAAACAAAATTATTTCACCACTAAATAATAGTGGGAAAGTATAACCCAACGAAGCCATTTGGTGGCAAAGTCTGACCTAAACTATTTATCCTTTACAGTCTGAATAGTCATACTGATGTGCTTAGGGCTTCCCAGGTTGTGCAGTGATAAAGAATCTGCCTGCCAAGCAGATGTGGGTTCGATCCCTGGGTCGGGAAGACCCCCTATAGAGGAGGAAATGGCAACCCACTCCAGTATTCTTGCCTGGAAAATTCCATGGCAGGCTACACAGTCCATGGGGCCACAAAGAGTCAGACATGACTGAGCACGCACACTCGCCATTGATGTGTCTGATGATGGACCCACTGTGGGTATTACAGTAATGGATAGGCACTGGATTAACCTTTCTCAGATCTGAACAATTCTGAATCTTGAAGCACATCAAACCATTGGGTTTTGATGAGGGCCTGGGGACTTGTCCTGGCATCATCTGCATTTTGCATCTGAGAAGGCAGAAGGCAGGGCGGACTCATTTGCCTGAGATCAAGAGCTGTAAGGGGCGGTCAGGGCTGGCAGGAATATCCTTCTGATTCCCGGACCCTGCTGGGCAACCCCAGGTGGCACTGCTTGAGAGGCTCTGACTTACACTGCAGCGGTTTAGGCACCGGACTCCTGGGTGACTCTAGAGTGGTGATGGATTGAGGTGGCATTGCCCACGGATGTGCCCAGGCAGCTGTGATGGGGATGTGAGTGTCAGTTTCCCCCCGTTGGTCTGGGCTCGGCCACCTCACTCTGGTGGTAGTCAGGTCCTGTTCGACAAGGAGTGGGTTTTCTGTGCTTCTCTGCCCACAAGACCTGCTGTTGCCCTGTCCAAAAGCTGCCCACTTCCCCACCCTGGGTTCTTTCTCACTGCTCCTTTCTGCCATTCATCTCACATTTTGTTCCCATCACTGTCTTCCGGTCTGTTACCCTTAAGGTTTCTTCAACCAGCGAGGAAGATGTACTTGCAAATAATTATGGAGCTTTGTAGGTCAACCCCAGGATCAGCTTTGTGTTCAGATAGGGCGTAGCCAATGGTGAGAAGTGATTTTAGGGACCCAGGACAGGCCTGAAACAGCCCTCAAATCACCTTTCCCAGCTCTCCTACCCACTGAAGCAAGGATTCTGGACTGAGACTGCATGCTTCAGGGGTTTCATGAGCCCCTGAAATAGGTTTTGTGTGAGTTGGCATTTTTCTTCTATTGGATTCTCAGCAGAGCCTGTGACTTTAAAAATTTTAAGTGCTGCTGGACTGGAAAGAGCCTCATTAAACATGTCAGTGTTTCCTAAAAGGATAAACAGTAAATGAGTGTTCATTTATATACTCTCATCCATTATCGCCTCCTGTATCTATAGTCAATATGACCACTTTCATGCTTTATTTAGTAGGCAGGGTAATTAAGCTTTGATAGGCTGAAGGGCGGGGGCTTCCCAGGTGGTGCTAGTGGTAAAGAAGCCTCCTGCCAACACAGGCGATGTAAGAGAGGTGGGTTCAATCCCTAAATAGGAAAGATCCTCTGGAGGAAGGCACAGCAACCCACTCCAGTATTCTTGCCTGCAGAATCCATTGGACAGAGGAGCCCAGATGGTTGCACAGAGTCAGACATGACTGAAGTGAATTAGCACTAGCACGTGCCGAAGGGAAAACCTGATCGCTTCTGGATTCCAAAGGTCTTTACCAGGCAGGTCTTCACAGAACACACCAGACCCCCTGCCAGATGGGGTTCCCTAGTGGCTCAGAGGGTAAAGAATCTGCCTGCAATGCAGGAAGACCTAGGTTCAATCCCTGGGTTGGGAAGCTCGCCTGGAGAAGGGAATGGCAATCCACTCCAGTATTCTTGCCTGGAGAATTCTATGGACAGAGGAGCCTGGCAGGCTACAGTATATGGGGTCAAAGAGAGTCGGACATGACTGAGCGAGTAACGCTTTCACTTTGTGGAGCACGCCGCCTCTCCCACCTCCACCACTAAATGAGGAATCCGCTTGCGTTGTGGCACATGCCAAGAACAAAAAACATCATCATCTTATTTCATTCACAGTTCTGCCAGGTCTTCTCAGCGATGATCCCTCCAGGGGCCTTTCCCTGCCACTGCTTTGTTGTTCCGTTGCACAGTTGTGTCCGACTCTGCAACCCCATGGAGTGCAGCACGCCAGGCTTCCCTGTCCTTCACCATCTCCTGGAGTTTGCACAAATTCATATTCATCGTGTCAATGATGGCATCTAGCCATCCTCTGTCGTCCCCTTCTCCTCCTGCCTTCAGTCTTTCCCAGCATCAGAATCTTTTCCAATGAGTTGGCCCTTCACATCAGGTGAGCCAAGTATTGGAGCTTCAGCTTCAGCATCAGTCCTTCCAATGAATATTCAGGATTAAAGTCTCTGCTTATCTCTGCTTATTGAAAACACTCTGGCATCATCAGCATGAAAGTCATAATAATTATTGAACAAGAGCCCTTTATTTTCATTGTACACTCAGTCCTGTAAATTATGTAGCTGGTCCTGATACTGGGAAAGATTCTTGGTTACCTTCTCCCTTCCTCCCCTGTTCCCAACCTCAAGGCTTCCTGCAGGGCCAGGACTGCACACAGTCACAACAAAGGTATGTTCCCAGAACTTCCCTGGTGGTCCAGTGGTTAAGACTGCACTTCAAATGCGGAAGCCACGGGTTTGATTCCTGGTTGGAGAACTAAGAGTCCACATATGGCATGGTATGGTGAAGTTAAAAAATAAATTTTTTTAAATGTCTCTTTTTGGTGATGGCAGAGTATTTAGCCAGGCTTATTCTATGGCCTTGCATTCTCACCCTGGTCATGCACCATGAAGCATGCCCAGGATAAAGAGGTCACTGCCCAGGATAACGTTCATGGTGTGTGTCCTTGGCTCCCTCTGATATCACAAGGGATGTTCCAGGACTGTTTCCCAGAGAACTGCCAAGACCATGGGCCTTGGCCCTGAGGACTTACTTTCTTATCATAGAACTTGTCTTGCTTGCACTGGATAAATAGAATAATGATGCCGCTTGACAGGCACTTTGCTCTGTTTGGCAGGAACCCACATTCCAGGAGCAGGAAGGGAGAGGGCTGTGAGGAGGAGAAACTTGGGATGCTCGGAGCTTCCCGTTCCGATAGCGTGACCTCGGACAAGCACCAGAGATTCTCCCCATCCCCGTTCTTCATCTATAAGGTTACTGACTCCAAAGTGACTTTGTGAGGCTGGTCGGTTAAGGGGCTCGCTTGTAGGGCCACCAGCTCCCCAACCCATCCAACAGGTCTCTGGCCAGAACAAATGGCCACAGAGTCTGCAGATGAGTGTGGGCGCAGTCCCTGAGGACTAGCCTCATTCAGTGTGGCTGACCTGATGTGCTTGCCTGCTGCCCTTTACCTGCCCTCAGGACACCTCCACCCACACCCCCACACCTGTGGAGGTGCTTTCCTCTGCAGGACCGAGAGCCGCTGATCTGAGCTGCCCCAGCCCCAGCCTGCCCAGAAGCCTTGCAGCCTGAAGCAGACATCTGAGGAAGACTCGGGATGGACAGGGGAGGGAAACCTCGAGGGAGGAAGGAGACCCTTGTGGCCCAGTGAATGGGGGATGGCCAGACACTCGTCTCCACAGACTCATCCCCACCAGCACTTGCTGCATCTTTCCCAGCAACTGGTTCATGGGCACTGTTGGCGAGAGGCAGAAGGATGGCTAGTATGTCATCTCCCCTACCCACCCGGCTCTGGCCGAGCCCGGGGGGGCTAATCAGCCATGCAGAGGCAGGCTGTATGAGGGAGGGGGTGCCTAGAGGATCTGGAATGTGCCCAAGGAGATATCCCTGCTGCAGAGAGTGGACCGTGGAGAGCCTGGGGCAGCCAGGCCTGGCTGGGGCAGTTAGTCCGTCTCTGAAGCTTTCCTGGTGGTTGAGTGGCCAGTGTATCTCTTCTCCCAGCTGATAACCTCGCTTTTAAGGGGCATCCTGGGAGGACAGGGTGGGTGGAACAGTGAGCAAGGTTGGAGAGACGCAGAAGGGGAAGACTTTGGATCTGGTTAACAGCTTTCTTCAAGCAACAGTCCTTTTGCCAAGTAGGAGGAGCAAAGAGTGGGAGTGGGATGGGGCTGGAGACCTGAGGGTGCTCTTTTTCTCTCTGAAGAATCTCATTTTACATCTTTGTTGTTGTTGTTTTACCACATATTTACTTTATTATTTATGTTTAAAATTAATTTTTCTTGGAGCATAGTTGCTTTGCAATATATAGTTTCTTTGTTGTTCAGTCGCTAAGTCCTGTGCAGCGCTTTGCAACGCCTTGGACTGCAGCATGCCAGGCTTCCCTGTCCTTCATCATCTCCTTGAGCTTACTCAAATTTATGTCCATTGAGTCGGTGATGCCATCCAGCCTTCTCGTTTTCTGCTGCCCCCTTCTTCTCCTGCCTTCAATCTTTCCCAGCATCAAGGTCTTTTCTAATGAGTCAACTCTTTGCATCAGGTGGCCAAAGTATTAGAGCTTTGGTTCAGCATCAGTCCTTTTTATGAATATTTGGGATTGATTTCCTTTAGGATTGACTGGTTTGATCTCCTTGCTGTCCAAGGGACTCTCAAGAGTCTTCTCCAATGCTTCAGTTAGAAAGCATCAATTCTTCAGTGCTCAGCCTTCTTTAAGGTCCAACTCTCACTTCTGTACATGACAACTGGAAAAACCATAGCTTTGACTAGACGGACCTTTGTTGGCAAAGTGATGGCTCTGCTTTTTAATACTCTGTTTAGGTTAGTCATAGATTTTCTTCCAAGGAGCAGGGGTCTTTTAATTTCATGGCTGCAGTCACCATCCTCAGTGATTCTGGAGCCCAAGAAAATAAAAGTATCTCACTGTTTCCGTTGTTTCCCCATCTATTTGCCATGAAGTGATGGGACCGGATGCCATGATCTTTGTTTTTTGAATGTTGAATTTTAAGCCAGCTTTTTCACTCTCCTCTTTCACCTTCATCAAGAGGCCAAGAAAATGAAAGTATCTCACTGTTTCTATTGTTTCCCCATCTATTTGCCATGAAGTGATGGGACCGGATGCCATGATCTTTGTTTTTTGAATGTTGAATTTTACGCCACCTTTTTCACTCTCCTCTTTCACCTTCATCAAGAGGCTCTTTAGTTCCTCTTTGCTTTCTGCCACAAGGGTGGTATTATCTGCATATCTAAGGTTATTGCTGTCTCTCCCAGCAATCTTGATTCCAGCTTGTGCTTCATCCAGTGTTAGTTTCTGCTGTACAGCAGAGTGAGTTGGCCGTACGTGTACATAGATCCCCTCTCTTTTGGATTTCCTTCCCATTTGGGTCACCACAGAACATGAGTGGGGTTCCCTTATTTTATATCTTATAAATACTTATTCCTTGTAGACAGCCTAGGAAAATGCAGGCATGCCAAAGTAAAAAAAATATATCTCCTCATCTGAGAGATGCCGTTTCCTTCTCTAGGGGATATTCCAGACCCAGGGATCGAACTCGTGTCTCCTGCATTGCAGGCAGATTCTTTACCGTTTGAGCCACCAGGGAAGCCCACATTGCTAACATTTGGGGCTATATCCTTCTGGACATTTTTCTCTGTGGATAACGAAGTTTCACTCTCTGCATTTATACCACAGTGCTGTTTTGTTATCAGCTTTTGTCACTTGTTGCCACATCAGAGACTTATTTCATGCCCATAGATGTGGATCACGGAATTTTTTAAATGGAAGTGGAGTTTTGCAAAGTTTGGCTGGACTTATTCCCCTCTTGTTGGAAATTTAGGTGGTCCTTTTCCTGCTGTTGTTACTCTTATCAACAGCACTCTGCCCTGGAAGCTTCATCTTCATATGTGCCCTTAATTGTTTCCTCAGAAGACATTTCGATAAGCTTTCTATAATATATATTTCATTCTAAACTTATTTTTTTCAAAATTGAAGTACAATTGATTTGTAATATTGTGTTAGTTTCAGATGTACCACAGAGTGATTCTCTCTCACACACACACACACACACACACACACACACACACACATATATGTACGTATATTTTCACATTCTTTCCATTATAGCTTATTACAAGGTATTGAATATAGTTCCCTGTGCTATACAACAAATCCTTGTTGTTTATCTATTTTATATGTAGTAGTTTGTATCTGTTCATCCTGTACTCCTAATTTATCCCTCTCCCTCTCCATAGGATATATTTCTGTGTGCATTTTTAAAGCTTTAGACGAGTGGTTCTCCAGCAGAGATGACACTTCCCTGGCAAAGGGCATTTGGCAATGTATAGAGACAATGCTCAGATGGTAAAGTGTCTGTCTACAATGCGGGAGACCTGGGTTCGATCCCTAGGTCAGGAAGATCCCCTGGAGAAGGAAATGGCAATCCACTATTGCCTAGAAAATCCCATGGACAGAGGAGCCTGATAGGCTGCAGTCCATGGGGTCTCAAAAGAGTTGGACATGACTGAGTGACTAACATTTGCACTTTCAGAGACATTTTTGTCTGTCACAGCTAGAGGTGAGGTTGCTGCCAGTATCTAGTGGTGAGGAAGCATGGTGCTTCTAAACATCCAGGACAGTTCTCACATCAAAGAATTATCAAGTTCAAAATGTTGATTAGCACTGATGTTGAGAAACTCTGCTTTGAACACATGAATTCCACTTCTCCCCACCGAGCTTTATTAAGATATAATTGACGCATAACATTGTATAAGTTTAAGATGTATAATGTGTTGATTTCATCTATTGATATCTTGCAAAATGATCGCCACCATAGCATTAGCTAACACTTCCATCCTGTCTCATAGGTACCATTTCTCTTTTATGGTGAGAACATTTAACTTCTACTCGCTTGACAACTTTCAAGTGTAGGTAGATCCCCAGAGCTTGTTAATCTTGTAACTGGAAGTTTGTACCTTTGACCAACATCTTCCCATCTACCCCTGGTAACCAGCCCTTTACCCTCTGGACCTCTGACTTTTTTAACCTCCACACATATATGAGATCATGCGGTATTCATCTTTCTCTTACTTCACTTAGTGTGATGCCCTCAGCATTCATTCAGATTGTCCCAAACAGCCGGATTTCCTTCTGTCTCATGGCTGGATAATATTCCATCACACACACATGGATATTTTTAGTTTTGGCAATATTTGTGGTGCTGGAGCTTGCAAGCCTCCAAGGAAAACAAGGTCAAGGTACTCAGTTTAATTGGCATGCAACTCAGACCAACCCAGTCCCATCCTGTCTCCCACTTGCAGAGTGCCCGCACTGTTTTGGAGAAGGGAAATGACTAATGTGAGCCACTTGGAGCCTGTCCTTGCATCCAGGAGAGAAAGAGGGGCAGAATGCCCCAGGAGGAGGTGCAGGAGAAGGGGGCACCGAGAGAGAAGGAATGGGGAAGGGGGTGGTGCTGTCTGGACAATGCCATCCTTGTTGCAATGAAAAGAGAATTGTATGTATTCTTTAGGGACCTGAAGGCCAGTTCCGGGCACTGAGGACCCAGGCAGGGAGAACACACGCCACTGCAGAGTGCAGGAGCAGGGAGTGATCAGAAAGCCTCTATTGTCTCCCTGAAGCTGGCATGGGGAGCAAGAAGTCCTATGTCCTGGGGCGCTGGCCAGGGCCCACCCGTTGGGAATGGAAAACATCAGCGCTCCCCATGCTGTATGTTATGAGGTTGTGAGATAACCCGAAATGTTATCCTATCCATAAAGTCTCCTTTTCAGGCAAACCCACGGCTCTAATGGAAACCTGCCACTTCATTTATCTATCTTTGAAATGTGTTTTAGTTGTCCGAAGTGAAAGTGAAAAGTTAAAGTGTTGGTTGCTCAGTTGTGTCCAACTCTTGGCGACCCCATGGACTGTAGCCCACTAGGCTTCTCTGTCCATGGGATTCTCCAGGCAAGAATACTGGAGTGGGTAGCCTATCCCTTCTCCAGGGGATCTTCCAACTCAGGAATCAAACCAGAGTCTCCTGTACTGCAGGTGGATTCTTTACTGTTGGAACCACCAGGGAAGCCCTATAGTCACCCATTCATAAGATAAATATTTCCCGAGCTTCTGTAGATGCCAGGCCCCAGGAAACCCAGGGAATCACACATAGTCCCTGCCCTCATGGAGCACGGACCCTCCAACAATGTGTCAGGCAGTGTGTGCGCTATGAAGAGGGACATACGTTAGGTGGGAACGCTCTACCTAATGGGGATGTGGAGGTGGGTGGAGGGGGCCTGGTGTCAGCGAAACGTCTCGAAAGACGTGGTCTCTTGGTAGATACAGAGGCCAGAGTAGTGGTTACCAGAGGGGAAGGGGCCTGGGGAGGGGCACAGTGAAATGTGTGAAGGGGGTTAACTGTATGGTAATGGATGGAAACTGAACTTTGGGTGGTAAGCAAATCTGTAGTGTAGTTATCACAGGTGAAACATACAATGTTATAAACTGAAACAAAGCGAAAGTGAAAGAAGTTACATCAATAAAAAATCAATTTAAACAGTTAAAAAGAGGGCTTCCCTGGTGGCTCAGTGGTAAAATATCCACCCGCCAATGCAGGAGACAGGGTTCAATCCCTGATCTGGGGCGATCCCACATGCTGCAGAGCGACTAAGCCTGTGTGCCACAACTACGGAGCCTGGGAGCTGCAAGTACTGAACCAATGTGCCACAACTACTGAGACCCGCATGCCCTGGAGCCTGTGCTCCACAAGAGAAGCTACCACTGTGAGAGGCCTGTGCACCGGAGCTAGAGAGAAGTCCCGTCTCACCACAACTAGAGAAAAGCCTGCCCAGCACGGAAGACCCAGCACAGCCGACAGTAAAAATAAATAAAATATTTTTTAAAAAATTAAAAAGAAGTGGTGTCTAAGTCAAGAACAGAAGGACCAAATGGAGTTCGCCATAAGCAGGGGAATATAAACTTTTCTCTGGAAGGCTTTGAAAGTAAAAAATGGTTCTGGTCTCCCCAAGGCCATTTCAGTGTGGTCCTCTATGAAGGAGTGCAGTTGGACTAGGTATGCCTTCAAAAATCAAGGTTGGGGACTTGCCTGGTAGTCCAGTCATTAAGACTCTGAGTTCCCACTGCAGGGGACACGGGTTTGATCCCTTAGTTGGGAAACTAATATCCTGCATGCAGCCTGTTAAAGCCAGATAAATAAATAAATAAAGTGGAAACAGTGACAGACTTTATTTTCTTGGGCTCCAAAATCACTGTGGACTGTGACTGCTTGTTCCTCGGAAGAAAAGCCATGACAAGCCTAGGCAGCATATTAAAAAGTGGAGACATCACTTCTCCAACACAGGTCTGTGTAGCCAAAGCTATGAGTTTTCCAGTAGTCACGTATGGATGTGAGAGTTGGACCATAAAGAAGACTGGGAGCTGAAGAATTGATGCTTTCGAACTGTGGTGTTGGAGAAGACTCTTGAGCATCCCTTGGACAGCAAGGAGATCAAACCAGTCAATCCAAAAGGAAATCAACCCTGAATAGTCTTTGGAAGGACTGATGCTGAAGCTCCAATACTTTAGCCACCTGATGTGAAGAGCCAACTCATTGGAAAAGACCCTGATGCTGGGAAGGATTGAAGGCAGGAGGAGAAGGGGATGACAGAGGATGAGATGGTTGGATGGCATCACCGACTCATGGACATGAGTTTGAATAAACTCCGGGAGATAGTGAAGGAAGGGAAACCTGCAACCCATGGGAATCGCAGAGTCGGACACAACTGAGCGACTGAACAACAAATGAAATATGTGTTAAAAGGTAAATTGAGGCATAGTTTAAAAAAAAGAAACTTAAAAAAAATCAAGGTCTTCTTTAGTCACCTCTTCATCACTATGAATATTTCCATCATATAAAGGTGAATGGGGCAATAGAGAAAACACCTTTCGTGCTACCGCCACCCCAGTCCAAGTTCCCCTGCACGAGTCTCCCCCTGCAGTGTCTCCCAACTGCTGCTTTTCCTCTTTAGTCCATCCTCAACACAGCATCCGGAGTGGTCCTATTAACATGGAGCCCTGTGCTACGGTGTGCTTAGTTGCTCAGCCATCCCTGGCTTTTTGCGACCCCATAGACTGTAGCCCACCAGGATTCTCTGTCCATGGGATTCTCCAGGCAAGAAAACTGGAGTGGGGTGCCATGCCCTCCTCCAGGGGACCTTCCCAGCCCAGGGTCTCCTGCATCGGACGCAGATTCTTTACCAGCTGAGCTACCAGGGAATCTCGTGGTTCTCTGATCACACCTCTTCTCTGCTCAAACCCCTCCTATGGCCCCCATCTCAACTCAGTGTATGTGCTGTTCCTGCGTGCCCACCCTGTTACCTCCTTGAGCTCATTTCTAGTCCATTCCACTGGCCTCCTTGCCCTTCCACAAGCATCCCAGGCACAGTCCCAGGAGAGGTTGTTCTCTCTGCCCTGTGATCACTTTGGATGGGATCGCTTTGGATCACTCTAGAAACTCAGTGGTGTCCTTGCTTTGTTCTGGAAGTATAGTAGGAGCAGCTGAAGAGCTATGAACATTGGCTAAGTAGACTCTCAGCCTCACCTCTTCATCCTCTGGTGCTTTCAGACATGAAGACACACTCAGGGAGGAGAAAGGGAAAGAGAAAGGAGAAAGGAGAAAGACACACTCAGGGAGGAGAAAGGAGAAAGAGAAAGTGATGTGAAGAAAAATGTCACAAATACTCTTTTATATTTGGATATGGCAGGAAGTTTACAGGAAGGGAATGGGAGGAAAATAAATTTCAGTTATTTTTCTGAGCATTTGCTTTGGGGATGTTCTCTTATACAACCATGATGATGGTTTGGTCACTAAGTCATGGCTGACTCTCTCGATCCCATGGACTGTAGCCTGCCAGCCTCTTCTGCCTGTGGGATTCTCCAGGCAAGAACGCTGGAGTGGGTTGCCATTTCCTTCTCCAGGGGATCTTCCCTACCCAGGAATCAAACCTGGGTCTCCTGCATTGCAGGTGGATTCTTTACCATCTGAGCCACCAGGGAAACCCTCCTACCACAAGATATCATTTACCAAATGGGTTGACTTGGCACACTTGTCAATTTCTATCCAGTGAGATACTGAAACACAGGTTATGGCTCAACAGAGCTTCCAAATTCTATTGATTTTATTTCAATCTGTAGGCAAAAAGAGAAAAGATGTAATTCTCTGTAAAGTGGTAAAACATTTATGGGCCTTGGAAAACACTGCCTACTTGGCTAATATCCTTTTCCCTTAATAGCCTGCTTCAGTGCAATGGTATTTTATTAATTTATTAACCATCAGAATCCTATTAAGAGACAGTGCTAGAGCTGGAGTGGATCTTAGAGATTTTTCCAGCCCTATGTGTGTGCATGCAAAGTCACTTCCGTCGTGTCCGACTCTTTGTGACCCCATGGACTGAAGCCCGCCAGGCTCTTCTGTTCATGGGATTCTCCAGGCAAGGATACTGGAGTAGATTACTGTGTACTCCTCCAGGGGGTCTTCCCAACCCAGAGATCGAACCCAAGTCTCTCGCATTGTCAGGTGGGTTCTTTACCACTAACACCAGCTGGGAAGCCCTCTTCCAGCCTTCTTTACAGTTAAGCAAACTGGGGACCAGAAAGACACAGCCCTAACAGTCTGAGGGCAGTGCTTGGGCCTGGAGCCTAGAGATCTGAACTCTAGATTTGGGAGTCCTTCAAAGACCAGTCTAGTGTCTGTGAGGGGAGCCTGTGAGGGTCCTGGGAACGCACTGGACTCTAGAGGGGGTATGATGAGTGAGGAGAGCCACACCTCAGCCTCCAGCCGCCGTCTGAGAGCTTTGCTTCCTCTTTTGTTTTACATATACAGCTTCTGCCTAAGATTTTTTTTTTTGTAAATTAGTGTATTTATTTTAACTGGAGGCTAATTACTTTACAACATTGTAGTGGTTTTTGCTGTACATTCACATGACTCAGCCATGGGTGTACCTGTCCCCCATCCTGAACCCCCATCCCATCCCTCAGGGTCGTCCCAGTGCACCGGCCCTGAGCGCCCTGTCTCATGCATCGAACCTGGACTGGCGATCTATTTCACATATGGTAATATGCATGTTTCAATGCTGTTCTCTCCGATCACCCCATCCTCGCCTTCTCCCACGGAGTCCAAGAGTCTGTTCTTTACATCTGTGTCTCTTCTGCTGTCTCGCATATAGGGTCAGCGTTACCATCTGGGCTCAGTGTTACCAGCAAGTGGATATCAGGGCCAGGTTGCCTGTTGAGTACATGTCCTGGTCCACCTCCACACTACAGAGCCGCCTCTCAGCCATCTTGCTTTGCTTCTCCAGGCAAGGAAAATATTTGCCTTGGGGGAGCAAAGAGCAAAATATTTTTAAAAAGAATACCTCTTAGCAAAGGATGACTTCATTTCTCCAAAGCTGTCTCCCTACCATCCATTCCTCTCTCACATGGATCTTCAGTGTGACACTGACCGAGATTCCCAGGACATGATTCTCAAGACAGGACATGAATCTTGCTCCCCAGATGATCTCAGTGTTTTCATTGCAGATCGGTCACATCACCACTAACTCTAATGTATAATGCCAAACCACCGTCCTTCAGAAGTCTTACCTTCGCCTTTCAGCAACTAGCCGTATAAAAAGTGATGGCTTGTTTTTCCTTGCCTTTTCCTCATTATTGGTCAGACTTTTCATCTAATATAGACTATTATTCCTTATTTGAATTGTTATTCTAATAGTTCTTTTAGGCCAATGTTATTTTTCCTCAGTCAGGCAGTAGTGTTTCTGACTTGCCAGACCTCTCCTATTTATGATGGGTTTAGTGTCAAACACGGAGAAGGCGATGGCACCCCATTCCAGTACTCTTGCCTGGAAAATCCCATGGATGGAGAAGCCCGGTGGGCTGCAGTCCATGGGGTCGCTAAGAGTCGGACACGACCGAGCGACTTCACTTTCACTTTTCACTCATGCATTGGAGAAGGAAATGGTAACCCACTCCAGTGTTCTTGCCTGGAGAATCCCAGGGACGGGGGAGCCTGGCGGGCTGCCGTCTATGGGGTTGCACAGAATTGGACACAACTGAAGCGACTTAGCAGCAGCAGCAGCAGTGTCAAACAGACTTATTCCCAGTTCACCCAACTAGTGCATGTCCCTAAGCTAATCTTAAGTCTCTGTTTCCTCATCTATAAATGAGAATAATTATACTGTTTAGTTTATTGCTGCATTATACTACAATTCATATGAAGCACTTCGAAGAGTATGTGATATGTAATGAGTATTTACTATTTTTATTTTTTATTGGAGTATAATTGCTTCACAATGTTGTGTTAGTTTCTGTTTTACAACAATGTGAATCAGCCATATGTGTGCATATCCCCTTCCTCTTAAGCTTCCCCCACCATCCCACTTATTATTTTTATATAGGAGCAATTTTTGGTTAATCTCAGTTAGCCAAATAAATGAGAAAATCCAGGGTTTTTTTTTTCCTTGTAGGGATGAATCATATAATATACCTGGGATTACCTTTCCCTTCAAGAAGTGAGCATATGGGGAATGTTTATGTAGCATGGGGTGAGTAACCTGATGAAACCAGGGTTTCTCTGTAGCCATGCAGCATATGGACTTAACAGATTGATCACTGCTGCTAACATCCTTTCTGGTAAATTCCATCATCACCTTGTGATGTGGGTTTTCAAAGTGATACTCCATTTCATGTACCTTTAGTTTTTAGTACCAATCAAAGAATGAAGAGGCAAAGATAACGTACAAAAGACTACTTTTTGAAGAACAAGGAGAGAGAATTTTCAGGCAGCAGAGCAAGGAGTGGGAACCCAGGTGACGTCTAACCTTGAGCTGAGGATATGGAGCTCAACTAACCTTGAGTCTAACCCAGGTGATGTCTAGCCTTGAGTTGAGGATATGGAGCTAGGAATTCAGGGAGGCCAGTGTGGCTAGAGTTCACAGAGAGGAGGACCAAGCAGCAGACAGTTGCACAAAGGGAGCAAGGGCTCTGGAGATGTGCAGGGAATCCTCCCCAATGTTCCGGCTCAGTGCATGTGAGGAGACTCCCTGAAGGCAGGAAGAAAGCCACACAACAGGAGCGGAAGAAGCAACCCCTGGAGCTTACACGGGGCTGGAAGCAATTTGTCTTCCCACCAGCCACAGTGGGGAGCCACACACTCCAGCGCTGGGCACGGTACTTAGCGAGATATTGCCTTGTTAGTGGGGTGCAGTTCAGTTCAGTTCAGGTCAGGTCAGTCGCTCAGTGTCCGACTCTTTGCGACCCCATGAATCACAGCACGCCAGGCCTCCCTGTCCATCACCAACTCCCAGAGTTCACTCAGACTCACGTCCATCAAGTCAGTGATGCCATCCAGCCATCTCATCCTCTGTCGTCCCCTTCTCCTCCTGCCCCCAATCCCTCCCAGCATCAGAGTCTTTTCCAATGAGTCAACTCTTCCCATGAGATGGCCATGAGTTTCAGTTTTAGCATCATTCCTTCCAAAGAACACCCAGGGCTGATCTCCTTCAGAATGGACTGGTTGGATCTCCTTGAAGTCCAAGGGACTCTCAAGAGTCTTCTCCAACACCACAGTTCAAAAGCATCAATTCTTCGGCGCTCAACCTTCTTCACAGTCCAACTCTCACATCCATACATGACCACAGGAAAAACCATAGCCTTGACTAGACGGACCTTAGTCGGCAAAGTAATGTCTCTGCTTTTGAATATGCTATCTAGGTTGGTCATAACTTTTCTTCCAAAGAGTAAGAGTCTTTTAATTTCATGGCTGCAGTCACCATCTGCAGTGATTTTGGAGCCCAGAAAAATAAAGTCTGACACTGTTTCTACTGTTTCCCCATCTATTTCCCATGAAGTGATGGGACTGGATGCCATGATCTTCGTTTTCTGAATGTTGAGCTTTAAGCCAACTTTTTCACTCTCCTCTAGACTAAAGATTGCTCTAGTCCCACCTGACAAAGCTTGAAAAAGAAAACTTGAGGTATAGAGATTCAGTTTCAGAAGTTGAAAAGAGTTCTGGAGATTGGTAGCACAACAATGTGAATGTACTGAAGACTACTGAACTGTTGTTAAGACAGTAAATTTTATGTGTATTTCACTACAATTAAAAATAATCTAGCCCACACACAAAAAGAAGCCTCAAAATGATGAAACTATTTATAGGTAACATAACTGCATCCTAGAACACAGCTCAAGAGTATAATTATAGGATATAATTTTATATAGTGGGATATAATTTATAGAATAATAATAATATTCTATAAAGAAACAAAAATATCTAGCACTAGACAAGGAGATATTCACAATGTCTGACATACAATCAAAAATTACAAGACAAATAAGAAGGAAAAAGACAGCCTATAAAGAGGAGAAAAGTCAGTCAAAAGAGACAGATCCCCAAATGACACTTATATAATGGAATTATTAGACAAGAACACTAAGACTATATCCCATATGTTCAAGAAAGTAAAGCATGAACATGAAAAGTAAAGAGATGCATGAGCTCTTTAAAGACCAAAATCAAGTTTTTAGAGGTGGAAAATGTAAACTCTGAGGTTAAAAAAGTACACTAGGTTGAACTTATGGCAGACTAGACCCTGCAGAAGTGAATCTGAATGATTAAAAGTAAAGCACACAGAGAAAAATAAAAGCTGAAAGAAGTGTAACTAACAGCATCAGTGAGCTGTGAAACAGTTTCAACTGACTTAATATAGAGTGTAATTAAAGTCCTCAAAGAGGGGATGGGGAAGAAAATATTTGAAGAAATACTGGCCAAAATTAAAAAAATTTGATCAGAATGAAAAACCCACAGGTTCAAGAAATTCAACAAACCCAAGCACAAGAAATATGAAAAAAAAAAATTGAAATTGCTTAAAACCAGTGATAATGAGAAAACCTTAAAAGCATACAGAGGGGAAAAAAACACATATTACAGAGAGAGGAACAAAAACAAGAGAGCAAACTTCTTGCTGGGAACAAGGCAAGACAGAAGATGGTGGAGCAATGTCTTTATAGTACTGCAAGAAACAAAATAAAGCTGTCAGTTGAGCACTTTGTATCTACCAAAGATATCTTTGAAATAACAGGCTAAAATGACTTTTACAGACATGCAAAAACAGAGAATCCATTGCCAGGAAACCTGCACTAAGAAATGTTAAAAGAAGTCCTTTAGTTATTAATAGATGGAAAATCTACCAGTTTGAAAAATTGATCAACGTAAAGGAATGCGATTTATTTCTGATTCTGTTTAGCATCAAAAATGTGAATAGAATGATAAATATAAAAGACTTTTTCTTATCTTTAAAAGATAATGACTTTTTAAACAAAAATGGTAACTATGTATTTTGGAGTTTAAAACATATTAATATGTAGAAGTAAAATATTAAATTGCATGAAGGCCAAGAAGTAGATTATTATAAGATTCTTATATGATGTGCAAAGTGTTGTAATTATTACTTGAAGGTAGATGATGATAACTTAAATATGTATATATACTATTACTGCTAAAACAACCACTGAAGAAAACAAAACAATTATCACTAGTAAACCAACAAAGCAGATTAAATGAAATCATGAAAAATGCTCAAGTAATTCAAAGAAGACAGAAAAAGATGAAAAAATGGACAAAGAACAGTTGGACAAATGAAAAATGCATAGCAAAATGGTAGCATTAACCAGCCATAATAGCACCAAATATGAATGATCTAAAGCAGGTTACCTGGTAGAACTGTCTGTGACGATGAAAATGTTCTTTATCTGTCTTCTTTACTACTCAGTCACATGTGGTTACAGAGTGCCTGTGGAGGGAATTTTAACTTTTGTTAAATTCTAGTTAATTTAAAATAACCACATGTGACTAGTGGCCTATTGGGCAGCATAGTTAAAAATACCCAAATTAAAAGGAAAAATTGTTAGATTGGATAAGGAGCAAAACCCATCTGTATGCTGCCAAAACAAACTAGTTTTTTGTGTGTTTTTTTTTTAAGGTACAGCATCTTTTTAAATAATTAATTAATTAATCTTTGGTTGTGCTGGGTCTGCATTGCTATGCATGGGCATTCTCTAGTTGCAGTGAGCAAGGGCTTCTCTTGTGGAGCACGTACTCTAGGATGCACGGGCTTCAGTATTTTCAGCTCATCAGCTTAGTTGCTCTGCAGCATGTGGAATCTTCCCAGACCAGGGATCAAACCCATGTCCCCTGCACTGGCAGGCAGATTTTTATTCACAGTACCACCAGGAAAGTCCAGAAGCTCTCTTTAAATCTACAGACATTAAATAAATTAAAAATAAATGGATGGAAAAATATGTTTCAGGCAAACATTAAAGGCTGAACTTTTTATGTCAAAGTCAACATCAAGAGAACATCACAACTCTTGTGAGGACAAAAATTTTATTTTGTCATCCTTGGTGTTACATTGTTGCTGGTGGAGACAGCCAAGGAAAGAAGGATGGTGTCTTAGTTTGCTAGAGCTGTTGTAACAAAATACCATGGACTTGGTAGCTTCAATGACAGACATTTGTTTTCTCACAGTTCTGGAGGCTGGAAATCCAAGATCAAGGTATCAGCAGGGTTGATTTGTCCTGAGGCCTCTCTCCTTGGCTTGCAGATGGCCACCCTCTTGCTGCCTCTTGACCTGGTCATCCCTCTGTCCACGTGCACCCCTGATGTCTCTCTCTCACAAAGACACCAGTCAAAAGGATTAGGGCCCACAGTCATGGCCTCACTGTAACTTAATTTCCCCTTAAAGGCTTTCTCTCCCAAAGCAGTCATATTCTCACATAATGGGGGTTAGGGCTCAACATACGAATATTGGAGTGGAAGGGATACAATTCAGCCCATAACAGGAAGGGAGATTATTCATCACCACTGTTCTCCCAAGAACAGTGTCTCCCGGCTTCCAGGGTATGGTGTAATTGTCTGGGAGCAGTCAGAGACCTCCTTGTGATTACCATGAGGCAAGGACCAGCCCAAGAGAGAGGAGGGCCCAAGGGTGGGGGGCTATGGCTCACCTCTCAAGAGAGTTGTGGAGGAAGATAGAATGAGGAGGAAGGGGACCCTGTCCACTCAGAATCTTGTGTGACTGCTATTATTTATGTTGAACCTTCTGACAACCAATTATTCCTGTCAGATATATCTTTTTTGTTACTTGAAGTATTACTATATATTTTTCCCTTTTGAATAATGAAAGAAAAGCTTCAAATAAGCAATGTTGTTTCTTCTGATGTGGAAGAGAGGAACCAACTGAAAATGCTGACCCTTCCCTAAGCCCACCAGCTCTCCTCACCCACAACCAGCTGCCTCTTGTTGTCATGACAACATTCATGTGGAGATGCTAGTTTTGGCTTCGCTTTGTTAATGTTGGGAGACTGGAGCAAGTTGATCAATTTAGCCCCTAAGGTGCAGGGTTTCTAGGTGAGGCTGAAATTTGGAAGAGACATAGGGGAAGGAGGCTGCAGGAAGGTCCTGTGGGAGCGAAGGCTTTGGGGGCTCTGGGATACATGATCTGTGAAAGAAGGTAGAACCGGTCTTTAGAGCAATTTAAAACAGATGGATTTCCTGAAGTCACCACTGTGTTTCCATGGTAACATCTCAGCTGACTCTGTCAGTTGCTCTAAAGTGTTCTCCCCTCTCTGTGGACAGAATCTGGGTGTCAGTTGGAGGAGAGGACCCAGGACAGAATCTATTGGACTAGCCTTAGAAGGGAGAAATTTGGGTTAGCGTCTAGGGCTTGGGCTTCCCTGGTGGCTCAGACAGTAAAGAACCTGCCTGCAATGCAGGAGACCCGGGTTCGATCCCTGAGTCAGGAAGATCCCCTGGAGAAGGGAATGGCTACCCACTTCAGTATTCTTGCCTGGGGAATTCCATGGACATAGATGCCTGGTGGGCCGCAGTCCATAGGGTCTCAAAGACTGGGAGACGACTGAGAAACTAACGTACAACATGTACATTAGGGCTTTGGGAAAATCTCCCAAGAGTCAGACCTCACGTCACCAGGGGAGATGAGAGCAGTCACCTGGTCTAATGACTTTTATGGGAATGGCGACAGCCGTTCTTGGTGGAAAGGCTGTGGCGCCTTCCTGCCTGCCTCTAGGCTTTGTTAACCAGCGGACACTGGCCAACCTGTAATTTGTTCATTTAGTAAAATATTTATAGAGTGGCTCACATTAAATTCTGCTAGAGTCATCCGTCACACGGTGAAATGCATGCCCGTCATGATGAATGCTGGTTGCCTACACCCTCCTATGATAGATCTGCAGCAAATAAAGGCTAATATTTTAAATCCTCTAAACAGCCGCTTGCTTCCTTTCACCCACAGTCTTGTGATGCTTAGGGCACCATGTTAGCTATTGAAGTTACAGAAAGGCATGCAACCAGGTACATTTCCTGCTCATGGATGCTTACAACCTGGATGGGATGATGAACGTTTTCCTGAAAAGAATAAATATCAGGACCAGGTGGTATATGCTCCACATTCACGGTGTAGACAGTAAGCGCCATAGGAATTCCAAAGAGCAGCCTTTCTTCCAGGGCTGGGGTGATCAGGGAGTTCACGGAGGGGTGGGATTTGAACTGGGTTTGAATAAAGAGCAGTACTTGAGTAACAGATCTTGGAAGCCAGCAAGGGGAATGGCAGGAAAAGAAGTACTGAGACAGGAGTCAGTGTGGGTGGCTGTTCAGGAGAAGGAGCAGATTTACTTGAGAATGGTTTGTGGCATGGAGAGTGGAAAATAAACGTGACAAGGCAAAGTCAAGGGCTCTGGTTGTCGAGATTCTGAAGGGCATGGCAGGGAGTTTAGGCTTTATCCTGTAGGCAGTACGGTTTGTCAAAGGTTTTAGAGCAAAACAAACAAAACCCATAATACTGTAGTAGGATGCTTAATTCGGTAGCTGTGTATAGGATTGAAGGAGGGAAGAAACAGCCAGAAAGGTTGAATGGAAAACTGATTGAAGGGTTGGATGGTGGTTGAGGAAGTGGAAAGAGGAATGCTTGGGTGCATGGCTGGACTGAATGAATGGGAAGGAAGGGCCCCAGGGATACTAAGAAGGAACAGACGGGAACTGATTGGATACAGCAGAACAGGTGAGGGAAACTGCAATGTTTGAGCTTTGGTGAGTAGCAAAGCAGTCCATAACTTTAAAAGAAAGGATGCTTATGAAACCCTTGTTAATCAAAAACACAAGAGGAAAATTCTTGCCCTTAAGTAACTCACAGCCAAGTACGAGGAGACCACTGTGATTAGAGATGCCAGGTCAGAAGCATGTGCAGAGTCCAGGGAGGGGCTCACAGGAAGGAGTGGTCCTCGATTCTGGGGAGGAGGTGGATTGTCAGGAAGAGGTTTATAAGAGATGCCCTTGAACTGAATGCTGAGGGACCGCTTGTTTGAGGAAGAAATCTGATGTTAGGGGTTGCATTTGACTTCAGAGTTGACTTTGAGGTGAAGCAGAACATCTAAGTGGATGTTAGATTCCATTCATTGTTACAGAGGGACTTCTGTGTGAGGCTGCGCTTGGGCGGGAACGAAGAAATGAATGAGGCTCTCTCCCCACCCTGGAGGAACTGCCCGTCCAGCGCGGGGAGGAACATTCACTGTATCCTCCAGAGGTCTGTGTAGAGACTCGCAACCAACTGTGTGCTGCGGGGGACACTGGATCACAGGAGTGAATGGAACGGACCAGATTCCTCCTCTCACAGAGGCCATCTGCTAGTTAAGAACTTTCTCATCAGGCTAGGCAAGAAAGGACAGGTTGAAGGGAAGTGCCAAAGGTGCAAAGAAAAGGAGTGGTGAATTCTTCTCAGACCATCTCCATCCATCACCAGAAGGAGTGTCAGGACGTGAGGGCCACCTGACGAGTGGTTTCATTCACCTCGGTTGGAGCCATCAGTCTGTCTGTGGGGGCTGGGGTTGGGCTGAGAATCGAGTGGCTCTGAGGGATGGATCCCAGTGTGGTATGTGCCTCCTGATTGCGAGGTGATAGGCGTGTTCCTTTGAGAAGGCACCTTTGTAGCTGGCACCCTGAGCCTGGCATGCACGCCCTGGGTGTTTTATGCACCAGGGCAGTGCAGCACCACCCATGAGCAGTGCGCTCACCTGCTCCATGTCCACGGAGCCCTGGCACTGACACCAACGTCTGTCACAAGACCCAAGGCTCATGTCCTGGTTGCAGAGTGGTCTCTGGAGAGTGAATGTTATGGGCTGAATTGTAATCCCACCTCCCATTTATATGTTGAAGTCTTAACCCTCTGCACCTCAGAAGGTGGCTCAATTTGAGATAGATCTTTACAAGGTAATCAGACTAAAATGAAGTCATTGGCTATGGTTTTTCCATCCATGTACGGATGTGAGAGTTGGACTATTAGGTCCAACTATAAGGCTGAGTGCTGAAGAACTGATGCTTTTAAACTGGTGCTGGGGAAGACTCGTGAGAGTCCCTTGGACAGCAAGAAGATCAAACCCGTCAATCCTAAAGGAAATCAACCCTGAATATTCATTGGAAGGTCTGATGCTGACTCTGAAGCTCCAGTACTTTGGCCACCTGATGCGAAGAGCTGACTCACTGGAAAAGACCCTGATGCTGGGAAAGATTGAAGGCAGGAGGAGAAGGGGCAACAGAGGATGAGATGGTTGGATGTTATCACCAGCTCAGTGGACATGAGTTTGAGCAAGCTCTGGGAGGTGGTGAAAGACAGGGAAGCCTGGTCTGCTGCCGTCCATGGGGTTGCAAAGAGTCGGAAACAACTGAGTGACTGAACAACAACAAGAGTGGACCCTATTCAAGTAGAACTGATGTCCTTATAAAGAGGAAGGTTGGGCATAGATGTGCTCACAGGGAGACGCCAGGTGAAGATGAAGGCAGAGGTGAGGAGTGATGGGGGCTGACTGAAGAACGTCAGAGGTCGCCCACAAACCAGCTTTGAGGGGAGTGGCCGGGCAATGAACCTCCGTCCAGGTTCTCAGCAGGAAGGTTACTTGCCCACACCTTGATTTCGGGCTTCCAGCCTCCAGAGCTGTGACAGTAAATGTCTTGCAGCCACCCAGACTGCGGGACCTACTATGGCTGCCCTTGTGGACCCAGACAGAGGCTCAGGCGCTCAGGAGCCCGTGGGCCTCGAGACCACGGTGACATGGTCCCTGGGCGCCCTTCCCCTCCCCATGCTATGGAAATCCGTATTTTCCTTACGGGCTGGGAGAGTCTCAGTCAGAAGTTTTGCTGTGACTGGCCGGCCCTCAGCTCCTTCAGAGACGCTGTCGGCAGAGGGCCCGCCTTTCCTGCTTGTTTATTTTCTCAGGATTGTTGTTGTTGCTCAGGTGCTCAGCCATGTCCGACTCCTCAGGGTTGATTTCCTTTAGGATTGACTGGTTTGATCTTGCAGTCCAAGAGGCTCTCAAGAGTCTTTTCCAGTGCCTAAATACAGCAGAATCTCTGCAAATGCTCTGCTGGACAGGTGTTAGATTTGAGAGTAGGCGAGTTAGCAAAGAAAAAACTTTCATACATGCTTGTGGTGGTGTTTGGCAAGATTTACTCCGTTATGTAGCATTTTAATGAACTGAGAGTATTTCCACTCTAGGTCCTGGCATGAAGGGCGGGGAATCATTTCTGATCATCTTCACCCGCCACTGACTCTGCTGGGGCTGGAGGTGTAAGGAAGTCATGGAAACAGATTGGTTAAGAAGATCCTCTGGGCAAAGTATGGATCTGTTACCCATTGTTAGAGTTTTGGCAAAGCTTAGCTCTGGGGAAGGCTTCCCTGGTGGCTCCAACAGTTAAGAATCTGACTGAAGAACAGTTAAGAATCTGACTGTTTCTTCTTTCTCCTGCAATGCAGGAGACCTGAGTTTGATCCCTGGGTTGGGAAGATCCCTTGGAGAAGAACCCACTCCAGTATCCTTACCTGGGAAGTCCCAAGGACAGAGGAGTCTGGCAGGCTGCAATCCATGGGATTGCAAAGAGTCAGACACAACTGAGTGAGTAACACTGTAGCTCTGGAGAGTTAATCTGCTCTTGTAGAGACCAGCAGGAGGGTCCAGGGATCTGTTGCCCACCACCTGCTGGGGGTGAGCAGCTTGCTCTGGGCTCACTGTTGTCCTCCAGAACTCTCCAGGATATGTCCCCTGGCTCCTCACAGGGACTGCTCTCAGTAACCCAGTCTCTCGGGAATGGAGCGTAATCACTCCACCTGCTGATTCAGCCCTTTTCTCTAGCTGACTTTTTGGAAGTCTCAGAAGCAGCCAAATGAACATCATATCCAAGATTATCTTGGCATACCCGTTTGTGAGTTCTGCCTATAAAACTAAAGCTAGTGGCCATCCTTTTTTTTTTTTTTTTGCATTCTATTGCTATTTTTCATTTGTCAGGATTTTCCCCACTCCCTTGAAGTTTATATATGAGCTTAGGCTGTGCCAGGCACCAGGCTAAAGGCTCTCTGTTAAATTAACCTTGTTGTTTCTTCACAATACGTCTGTGAAGGAGGTACTGCAGTCATCTCTGTTTTACAGATGGGGCTTCACAAGGTCAGTGACACGATCAAGGTCATAGAGCCAGTAAATGCTGGATACGTGCCCAGCACGTGGATTCCAGAGTCCATGTCCTTAACCCTTGCGTCACACGGTCGTCTGTTTGGGTCTGAATATATTAGAGTTATAAAGGTGCTTGGAATGAGTCCCGCTCTCCAGTTGCAGCCTTACTTGGTGGACTTGGAGCAGGAGAAGCACACGGAGCTTTGGGAACCCAGGAGGAGTTTGCGCAGTGTTGGGATTCTGGAAGTGAAAACGTTAGTCTCTCAATTGTGTTCGACTCTTTGGGACGCTAGGGACTGTAGCCCGCCAGGTGCCTCTATCCATGGGATTCTCCAGGCAAGAATACTGGAGTCGCCATTTCCTTCTCCAGGGGATCTTCCTGGACCAGGAATTGACCCTGTGTCTCCTGCTATGGAGAAGGCAATGGCAACCTACTCCAGTACTCTTGCCTGGAAAATGCCATGGATGGAGGAACCTGGTAGGCTGCAGTCCATGGGGTCACTAAGAGTCAGACACGACTGAGTGTCTTCACTTTCACATTTCACTTTCATGCTCTGGAGAAGGAAATGGCAAGCCACTCCAGTGTTCTTGCCTGGAGAATCCCAGGGACGGGGGCACCTGGTGGGCTGCCGTCCATGGGGTCTCACAGAGTTGGACACGACTGAAGCGACTTAGCAGCAGCAGCAGCTCCTGCATTGGCAGGTGGGTTCTATCCCGGCACCTCTATCCACGGGATTCTCCAGGCAAGAATACTGGAGTTGCCATTTCCTTCTCCAGGGGATCTTCCCGGACCAGGAATTGAACCTGTGTCTCCTGCATTGGCAGGTGGGTTCTTTACCACTGAGCCACCAGGGAGTTCCGGAAGGCTCTCTGAAGGTGATGATGACTAAATTGGGACCTGGAGAACTTTTCCATAGAGAAATCACACAAACTAAGGCATGGAGGCCAGACTCCAAAAGACGAGGGGTGAACAGCGGCTCAGAGTAGCAGGGCAGTCGGGGCACGGAGAGGAAAGGGGGCGAGAAAGGAGTGGCAGAATTGGAGATGGAGAGAGGGGGGAGGGCAGGCTGGGGAAGGCACCATCTGATGCACTAAGAAGTCGGGAAGTTTCTTCCTATGGAGAGCAGGGTGCTGCTGAAGGGCTCTGAGGATGAGTGAAATGTTTGGTTTTGTAGTTTACTTGTTTATTTAAAAATATTTATTTGTGTGCAACCGGGTCTTAGTTGCAGCATGTGTGATCATGTAAATGCTTAGTCGTGGTATGTGGGATCTAGTTCCCTGACTGGGGATTGAACTTGGTCCCCTCTTAGCCACTGGACCCCCAGGAAGTCCCTGGTTTTGTGTTTTAGATACGTCAGTGCCATTGTTCTATGGAGGATGGATTGGAGGGAACAAGAGTACAGACAGGAAGACCAAGGAGAAAGATGTTAGTCCAGGTGGGAGGTGGTGAGGGCTACGAGAGGAACAAGGATGAAGATGGAGAGGATGTTGAGATTGGCCCGTCCTGACAATTGAGTCCACAAGGCGCTGAGGGCCGGGAAGTCTAAACTGACACTGAGTGCTTAATATGTACCAGGTCTGGTTCTAAGTGGCCTATTTTAATTCATTTATTCCCACAACAGGGCTTCCCTGGTAGCTCCGTGGTTAAAGAATCCTCCTGCCAAGGCAGGGGATGCAGGTTCGATTCCTGATCCGGGAAGATCCCCTGGAGAAGGAAATGGCAGCCCACTCCAGTATTCCTGCCTGGGAAATCCCATGGATGGAGGAGCCTGGCAGGCTACAGTCCCTGAGGTCGCAAAGAGTCGGACACGACTGAGCAACTAAACACTCCCAGCTTTCCAAGGTCTCACAGGTAAGGATGTTGAAGCACAGAGAGGCTGGTGACTTGGCCCAAGGGCAGGCTCATGGCCGGGCAGGGGTGAAGCAGAGACTCAAGTGAGGCTCTGTCACCTCCCGTCTTTGTGACCCTGCAGCATCCGTCCTGTATGAGTTCGGGGGGGGGTGGTGGGCAGCGGGGAGGCATCTAGATGACCCCTCCTCCCCTCACCACTGTCGCCCTTGCTGATGACCAAGTGCTTGGTGGTGCCGTTGACCAAGGGTTTAGAAGGCAGCAGAGGAAGATACCGGGCTCTGATTTATGTGTGTTTAGAGGGAGATGCTTGGGGAACACGCAGTGGAGACATTCAGCTCAGTCCCTTCCTCTCGGAGCCTCTCCGTCACGGAGCCCCCGGGGGCTTGTACACCTCCACTAATCATTACACGGCTTTACATTTAGATGACAGCCAGATAAGCAACAACAACAACAAAAAATTGGTGGTGTCGAGTCTAAAGTCTCTCATAATCTGAAGTGATTCCTCTCTGTTTCCAGTTCACTGACTGCTTGGCAGATTAAAATGTGAAGGCTTGACGAAAAAATAACGAAGTGCTGCCAACCTTCAGTGTCTGAGGCATAAAATTAAATTTAACGTTGTCTTACATGTCTGAAGCCTTGTCATCAGAAGGCTGGCCAGACAAATATGATTTAGAGGGTTAGGTTTTGAGAAATGAGTAGGAAAAATAAAATGTGGAATAAAAGAAGAGTGGGGATAATGCATTTTTTTAAAAAAGCATCTCCAATGGTTTTAAGCAGTCCTGTCTGATGGCTTTGTTTAATATCGCTTCCTCTTTTGCCTGCTTGGCCAGAGAATTCTGCTGTGTTGTGCAAGTTATCCTACTGATATTGGGAAATTCAGCCCCTCCTTTACCTCATCCTGACCACCTTCTTCACCTCTTTCACCTCTCCTAATTCTCTGTACATCCTATTGATTTTCTCCTTTCTTGGGCGTTTAGTCCCTGCCCACCTCCCCATATTTTTTTGGTCAGCTGCATGCTCAGTCTGGCTGGGGACTAATTTCCAAGCTCTGAAGTTAAAAGCTAAGATCTGGCTGTCCCCTTCCATCCTAGCTGAGTGCACCTTTTACCCAGCTTTTCCATCCCCTTCTGTTTCAGCCTCACGTCTCTGTCCACAGTGGGATCTGGTGTCTGACAGCTGCTGCTCCTCCATGTGACGTCTTCAGAGGGTGTGGGCTAGCTCTATGTCCTGGCCTTCGAGGCTTGTCATTCCTGTCAATATTAGAAGCGAAATATAGGTCGGCCTCACAGCTCCCAATGTTAAAAATAAAAGCTTCCTCCCCAGGCTGTGCGGGTTTGTAGATGGACATGGATTTTTTCCCCCTTCCCACCAGCCCCCTTTCTCAGTGGCTTCTTGGAGTTGGCTGATGCTACTCTCAGTATAAGCATGCTAAGTCGCTTCAGTCATGTCTGACTCTGTGACCCCGTGGACTGTAGCCCACCAGGCTCCTCTGTCCATGGGATTCTCCAGGCAGGAATACTGGAGTGGGTAGCCATTCCCTTCTCCTGGGATCTTCCCAACCCGGGGATCAAATCGAGGTCTCTTACATCTCCTGCTCTGGCAGGCGGGTTCTTTACCACTAGCGCCACTCTGTGTAAGAGGGAACCTGAAAAAGAAGAGGGGCTGGAATCATCTCCCTCGCAGACTCCATTCCCAAACCTGAGGATGGCCTGATCGAAAGCTGTGACTAGAAGCGCTGAGCAGGCTTCCTCCCAGCTGTGGGGTGACGCACACTGACTGCTGGTAACCGGGGGGAGGAAACTCAGGTTCCTTTTTCTACAAAAGGCGGTCCTGAGATGGAGCCTGGGCAGAATCCCTCTGCTCCAGGACCGCCCAGCACAGCACTCCTGCCGCAGCCACGTGCCCGGGGAAGTGGGATGCCTTACACCGTTGCTGCTAGGACCTGCCCTCTCAGCCTGCTCATCCCTCGTCCCGGCATTTGCACAATCTCAGGGGCCTCAGCCCTTGTTCTGTGATGTGAAGATGCAGGAGGCGAAAGCAGAGCCTTCTAATGTATTGTTAATAACGTACGCTTCTCTCCTCCTGCCCTCTCGTTTCCTTCTTCTCCTTCTCTCTCCTCTTCTAGTTTGATTTGCCCTCTGACGTCGTTTCACCTTCATTCCATTTTGCCCTTTGACTCCTGCAAAACTTGGGAGATCAGTTTACCTCCACATGAAGAGACATGGAACTCTGAGACTCGAACACTTAAAAAAAAATTTTTGTTGTTGTTATTGGAGTATAATTGCTCTACAATGTTGTGTTAGTTTCCCCTGTACAACAGCGTGAAACAGTCATGCTGCTGCTAAGTCGCTTCAGTCGTGTCCGACTCTGTGCGACCCCAGAGACGGCAGCCCACCAGGCTCCCCCGTCCCTGGGATTCTCCAGGCAAGAACACTGGAATGGGTTGCCATTTCCTTCTCCAATGCCGGAAAGTGAAAAGTGAAAGTGAAGTTGCTCAGTCGTGTCCGACTCTTAGCGACCCCATGGACTGCAGCCTACCAGGCTCCTCCATCCACGGGATTTTCCAGGCAAGAGTACATAGGTATACACATATCCCCTGCCTCTTGAGCCTCCCTCCCACCCCGCCATTCCACCCGCCTAGGTCATCACAGAGCACCGAAGTGAGCTCCCTGTGCTATACATCAGGTTCTCACTAGCTATGTTTTACACACGGAAGCGTGTACATGTCAGTCCCAACCTCTCTGTTCTGAGTCTTTGAATAGATCTTCACCTCTGCATTTCTCAGACAAGTCTACTTGACAAGTGACTGCAGTGTCTGCTAGGGGACCGCAAAGAGAAGGCTGCTTCGACTTTTGGACTTCTCATAAGCCACCTCTGCAGTGTCCCGGCCAATCTCAAAACCCAAACTCATGCCTTCCTTCCCATAGCTGGAATCAGTGTTGCTTTTCTGGTTGAAAATGGAACGTTCGAGACAGCCTCAGATGTAAGCATTTTCCAGGGCTTCAAGGCAATGGCACGTATCCTGATTTGTTTCTCACCCTTCTGAATTGGATTTTCTCGGGGGTTTCTGTTGGGCTAGTGTGTGTTGGTTGTTTTTCTTAGAAACAGGAGTAGGGGAGAAGGGGAGAGAAAAACAGCTAGGAGGGGGACAGGCAGCTATGAATGCATTTACCACATAAATGGTGGGTCAAGCAGAAGTGTTATGGGTCCCTGGTTTTCTAAAGCTGTATTCCAGGCCAAAGTGAATATGGTTTCTTAGGGAGTAGACTAGGAGGGCTCCAAAAAGAGTGACTGGGGGGGGGGGACGCTCTGTGAACACAGGGGGCTTCCTAGGTGGCGCTAGTGGTGAAGAATCCTTCTGCCAATGCAGGTGGTACAACAGAGGCAGGTTCAAGCCCTGGGTTGGGAAGATCCCCTGGAGGAGAAAATGGCAACCCACTCCAGTATCCCATGGACAGAGGAGCCTGGCGGGCTACTATCCATGGGACCGCAGAGAGTCAGACACAACTGGGAGACTAGACAGCAGCAGCAGCTGTAGGAACAGCCTTCTCTCTCAGCCCAACAAGCGCCAGACTCCTGAGGGCACAGGGAACAGACCCTTCCACGGCTGGAGCCCACCCTCTGGAGGAGACCCTAGGGCGCATCACCTTATGGATTCAGCCTGTCCCCTGCTTTACACTGAGTCCTTGTCAGGTCACTTGGCTTTCTACAGTTCCATTTCTTCATCTGGAAAAAGGGAGGGTTGGGCAGGAGCTGTGCTACTCAATACTGGCTGCAGAACAGAATCGCCGGGGACCCTTTAACCACCCTGTATCTAGAAACATGCCTGGTTAATTTGCTCTCAGGTAAGCGAGGCCTGGCGTTGGTGGCTTATAAACCTCCTCAGGTGATGCTTCTGGGGAGCCAGGCTGAGAAGCTCTGCCCAGCTCAGGATCAGAATGTGCATGTGAGTTACATGGATCTTGTTCAATTTCAGACTCTACTTCCGCGAGTTCCTGGGGAGCCAGAGGTTCTGTCCTTCCAGCAGGCTTCTGGCAAGGCTGGTCCTCAGACCATGCTCTGAGCAGCAAAGGCGGGGGTGGTCTTCAAGGTCTTTACAGCTCTGATATTCTGCTGCTGCTGCCTGCTGCCAAGTTACTTCAGTCGTGTCTGACTCTGTGCAACCCCAGAGACGGCAGCCCACCAGGCTCCCCCGTCCCTGGGATTCTCCAGGCAAGAACACTGGAGTGGGTTGCCATTTCCTTCTCCAATGCATGAAAGTGAAAAGTGAAAGTGAAGTCGCTCAGTCGTGTCCGACTCAGCAACCCCATGGACTGCAGCCTCCCAGGCTCCTCTGTCCATGGGATTTTCCAGGCAAGAGTACTGGAGTGGGTTGGCACTGCCTTCTCCATCTGATATTCTACACTTCCTTAATTATTTTCTTGGCAGGGAGAGGGCAGGGAGTGAGTGAAAGAGAAATTATTTTAATGGTGTAGTGGGAGTAAGTTCCCGTTCATCACTGGAGTGAAATGATGTCTTTGGGAAAATGTGACAGTATTTGGCAGGTAGGGTTCAGTTTGTATCTGTTTTCAATATTGAACTCGGTTTAATTAGGGAGAAAAAGGAAAACAATACATGCGTGTTGGGATGTGTGTGTGTGTGTGATAGAGAGAAAGAAATCGAGAGAAAGAGAGAAATAGAACCTGCATACGAGCATCTGTGTGTTCAGTCGTGTCTGACTCTTTGCAACCCCATGGACTGTAGCCTGCCAGGCTCCTCTGTCCATGGGATCTTCCAAGTCAAGAATGCTGGAGCGGGTTGCCATTTTCTTCTCCAGGGGATCTTCCTGACCCAGGGATCAAACCACATCTCCTGTATTTCCTGCATTGGAAGGTGGATTCTGTACCACTGGGCCATCTGGGAAACCTGAGAAATAAAGAGAAATACAGAGACAATGAAAGGGGGCAATGAGTGAATGTATGAGTGTTCCTAGGGTGAATGTTCTGAAGAAATGAATTTTAAGAGGGGCTCAAAGGGCATGTGTAGCTTCTCCAGGCCCAGTTATGGTGAGGAGACTAGAGAAGAGGGGCAGGTTTTATTCAGCTGGGATTGAAGGTGGAGCTCTCGCTCCCAGAACAGTTCAGAGGCCAGGAGACTCCATCTCCTCAGCACTGTCTCATCCCTGTGCTAAGCAGCTCTTTGCTTAATTTATTCCTGAAATTCTAGGGACAGCTTTGGGCTTATCAGAACTTCCCATCATTTGAACCTAGGAGTAGATGTGAGATTGTGCCTTTCTTGGTCAGAAAATTTCAGCTGGCTGCTTTCAAAAGGCTCTCTCTCCTTGTACCTCCCCAGCCCTTCAGCCTGACTATGAGCCACGAACACTATCTTGGAATGTGAAGACTCAGTCTGACTTCTACACAATTAAATATATATTTTAAAGTCAAGGTCACCTTAGAGATGTTGCCTGCATTTTTGCCTTCTGCTTTTCCTCATCTTGATAGAAGTACAGATTCCCATACATGAATGAATTCCCCCCGGTTTAAAATTATATTTAATTCAGATTAAACACTTCAGACTTTGTGATAGTGATTCTCCTGCCCACATAATTATGGGGATTTGTTTTGCTTGAGCACAGGTCTCATGCAGAGCAGTATTTCTTGCTAGAATTCACAATCCAGGATTTTGTCACTGTCCTATTTTCAGAGATTTCTCCAACTTGTGGTTAAAGAGAGAAGAATGTTTTTGTGATAAAGATATTTTCCAGTCTAGAAAAAGGCAATTTCTCTCTCTCCGCGGCATCATTTTAATCCCCTCTCCTCCATAAGAAGGATTCCTCACAGCCTCACTTTACACATCTATCTAATGGGAAATACCAATTCTACCCCACTTCTTGTGCGGATCAGCTGAGGTCAAAGTCCTGAAAGCAAGGCTAAGGCCTCAGGTATTAGTCACATCTTTTCCTCCTCCTTCCTTTCCTCCAATTCTTATTTCTTTCTCTGCCTCAAATGCATTAACTCCTGGCCTCCTTGGCACTTTGATCAGTCATTAGGTCATTCAAGAAACAGTCTCCAAGCACTTATGAGACCGGCCTTGTGCCAGGTACCGAGAAAGGAGCTGAAAGACCACCTCTGTCCTCGAGGAGGACACAGAAGGAGGTGACCAGGATATTAAATACAGGATAGCAGGTTGGATTATAAAGGAGGGGCGCCTAACTCAGCCTGGCTGAGGATGGAAGGAGGTGGGAGTAGAGGGCCCGGGTGGTCGCGGAAGGCTTACAGAGAAGAATGATAAGTGGGAGTTAGCCAGACAGAACGAACGGGGAAGTGAAAGAACCTGTGATTTCAGCAAAATGAAAATAGTTTCGATGGTTCTTGTGGGGACCAAACTATCAATAATAAGATTCCCTGAAGGTTAGGACTGAGTGTAGGGGCTTCCCCAGGGGCTCAGTGGTAAAGAATCTGCCTGCAATGCAGGAGACGGGGTTCCATTCCTGGGTCATGAAGATCCCCTGGAGAAGGAAATGGCAACCCACTCCAGTATCCTTGCCTGGGAAATCCCATGGACAGAGGAGCCTGGCGGGCTGCAGTTTATGGGGTCACAAAGAGCCTGAGTGAGCATGCACGCACGCAGGACTGAGTTTGTCTTTCACATGATATGAGTGATTTTCTGACCCCTTGTGGAAGAATGAGTATTTTGAATTATCCTTTTTGTAAGAATAAGGGATCTGCTTGTTCCCAAGGATGTGCCCTGCTGCCAGGAGTTAGCCATCCACTTGTAGCTCGAAGAGCAGAACTGGAGGACCCTGGTGGGGAGTGAGCCCCTGACCATGGTTCCACTAGTCCAGTGCTCTGTCCAACTGGGAAAACTCATGCAGGCTCCTCATGGTGTTGGCCCTGACCTTCGAATTGGGAATTCGCAGACGTAATCCTTTATAGCAAGACCTTTCATACTGCAGGTTGCAAGCCATATTTCATGTTATGTAGGTTAGAAAATCAATAGGTTGCAACCAGCATTTTAAACAATGAAGTAGAAGAGAATAGAATATCAGAATACAGCCCACAAATAAGGACTAGTATTGTTTAGTGAAACCTGTGCTAGTGCTTGATGCAAAATGCCTTTATTTTTGGCTGTACCAGATCTTAGTTAGGGCATGCAGAGTCTATTTCCCTGACTAGGGATTGAACCTGGGCCCCCTGCATTGGGAGAGCAGAGTCTTAGCCATTGGACTACCAGGGAAGTCCCTAGAATGCCTTGTTTTACTGAGGATCATGGAAAAGAGAATTTGAAATATACTGGTCTGTATAGTGCTAGGTCAAGGAGGCTAAGATATTTCCTCTTGTTTTCTAACTTCAGTTGATTCATCATGGCTGGCTGGGGAACTGGATTGAAAACAGTTCAGAGGTGGTGCCTAGACTCAGAGAAAAAGTGCATCATGGATTAGCGGTGCTTAACGTGGCCTTACGGCAGCGGCCAGGGACCACAGGGCCTGTGCACTTGCCCTCCTTGGGGAAGGGTCTATACAGGTTAAAAGTAGTTGCTAGGGCCTTCCCTGGTGGTCCATCATTTAAGGGGCTTCCCAGGTTGCACAGTGGTAAAGAAACCACCTGCCAATGCAGGAGCCATAGGAGATGCAGGTTCCATATTTGGGGTTGGGAAGATCCCCTGGAGGAGGAAATGGCTACCCACTCCAGTATTCTTGCCTGAAGAATCCAATGAACAGAGAAGTCTGGTGGGCTACAGTCCATAGGGTCAAAAAGAGTTGGACACGACTGAAGCAACTTAGCATGCATCCACAGTGCACACACATATGTATGTAGTTACATGTACATGTACACATACATACACAGATACCTACACATACTTCAGTGTAGTTTTCATTAATAAGAAACCTCATTATAACAAAGAATTTAAATGGCTATTATTTGCTAATGAGATACCTTGAAACATTTCAGCCTGTTAAATAGTTTGGAAAGATACTTTTTAGGGCTCATCTAGTTGATTTCCATTTAGAAAGGGAAAGATTACAAAGACTGACTTGATTAACCCATGTGCTCTGAGACAGACATTTGTATTAATAACTTGAAAATTTCATGTACTAGGAAGCTACTGCCCAGACTGGTGTTCACAGGGGCTGGGTTTTCTCAGTCCTTTGAGACCAAAAGGCTTAGTGAAACATAAAGAAAGTGTTTCAAGTCGTACCAGCAATGGCCCATATAACAAAGAACCAAGTATCTGGTCCTCCTGACTGCTTTCCAGCACTTGTTGAGCAGCTCGTTCATTTATTCCACAAATATTTATGGTGGACCCAGTGTTCACTTGATGCCGTGCTCACAGAGCTCTTTGCTAAGCACTTGAGGTACAGCAGAAACCAAAAGCAGGCTTGGCCCCAGTTCTCGTGAAGTTTGAAGGTAGTGAGAGAGACAGGCAGAGATAGAGGAGAATGCAGGTGTGCGATGTGAGGAAGGAACACAGGTCTCTGAGGGTAGAGCGGAGATTCCATCTTAGACTGTTTTTCTCCAGTCCAGGGCCTCTGGGGAAGGCACATTCTTTGGGATTTGCTGCAGAATTTGAGAGGAACTTTGTACCACAGAGCCCTCAGCAAACAATTTCCACTTGACCCTTAAACATGAACTTAACGCATGTGATCTTCAATATATGCAAATCAATCAATGTGGTACACTATATTAACAAATTGAAGAATGAAAACCACACGATCATCTCCATAGATGCAGAAAAAGCTTTCAACAAAATTCAACATCCATTTGTGATTAAAAAAACTTTCCAGAAAGTCGGCATGGAGGGAGCCTACTTCAACATAATAAAGGCCATATACAACAAACCCGTGTGTGTGTGTGTGTGTGTGTGTGTGTGTGTGTGTTTGCATGCTAAGTCACTTCAGTCGTGTCTGACTCTTTGCAACCCCATGGACTGTAGCCTGCCAGGCTCCTCTGTCCATGGGATTCTCCAGGCAAGAATACTGGCGTGGGTTGCCATGCCCTCCTCCAGGGGATCTTTTCAACCCAGGGATCAAACCAGCGTCTCTTACGTCTCCTGCATAGGCAGGCGGGTTCTTTACCACTAGTGCCACCTGGGAAGCCCACAGCAAACCCGTAGCAAACATTGTTTTCAATGGTGAAAAACTGAAAGCATTTTCTCTGAAATCAGGAATAAGATGAGGGTGTCCACTTTCACCACTGTTATGCAGCGCAGCGTTGGAAGTCCTTGCCGTGGCAATCAGGGAAGAAAAAGAAAGAACACTGCATGTGAGATGGGCTTCCAAGCCCTCCCCTCCTGGTCAGCCTTCAGGCCTTTTAATCAGAGCTTCCTCTTCTTCCCCTCAATACCCTCTCCTAAAGCAGACATAATTACCTGCCTTTTGATCCCACAACTCTTTTTTTTGCTACCAGCAGCTCTCTGGTGCAGGTGGAAATACAGCTGTATTCCCTGAGACTCAAAAGGCTCTTCACAACTTCCCTGAATCTTTAAGAACATTTTCCTGGAAACAGTTTTATTAGCCTTGAAGCATCCTCTCATCCATTGTCCCTAACACCCTCTTTTATCAAAATTTTATAATGTGGGATTTAAGTATTTTTGAATGTTTTTAAAAATTTTTTATTGGAATATAGTTGATTTACAATCTTACGTTAGTTTCTAGTGTAGAGCAGAGTGATTCGGTCATACATATACATCACAGTCTTACTCTTTTCGAAGTGCACTTATTTATTTCTAACTTCAAATTTCTTTTTATCACCTCTTCCGTGTGTGGACCAATAATTCCTTTTTTAATCAATATTTTTTATTGAAGTTTAGTTGATTTACAACGTTGTGTTAATTTCTGCTGTACAACAGCGTGATGCAGTTATATATATATATATACATTCTTTCTTAAAGTATTCTTTCAAAGTATTATTGTGGTTTATCATAGGATATTGAACATGGTTCTCTGTGCTATATGGTAGGACCTTGTGGTTTATCTACTCTCTATATAAAAGCTTACATCTGCTAACCCTAAACTCCAACTCCATCCCTTCCCCAACTCCTCCCGCTTGGTAGGAGTTACCACCAGTCTGTTCTCTGTTGGACCAGTAATTCTTAAGCAGACATATTGGATGTGCTATTTCCCCACGTGTTGCTCACTCAGACTGTTACGTGCCTCTTCTCTGTCTCTAGTCTGTGCACTCACCTGCCTTTACACACTGAGAATGGGGAGGTGTGTCTCCGAGTTACCGTGCAGGGGACCCTTGGCTGTGCAGGGCCCTGGCCCCTGCCAATAGCCATCTCACACCAGCTCTGGCTTAGCCACCTTGTTGAAAATAGTCACTAGGGCAGGTATTTTTGTGGACTATGTGCCATCCACAGAGCTGTGTACTTTATGTACTATGTATTCCTCACCATGATTATATGGGGCAAATCTTTTATTCTCACTTACAGATGAGGAAACCAAGGCTTAGAAGAATTAAGTAACCTGCCTCAGTTACACAGCTGAAAAGTGTAGAAATGGGATTTGAACCCAGGAAATCTGTTCCATAGTCCTTACTCCTAGCTACTAATTTATATTGCCCTCACAAATAAATATAAAATATCATTAGGAGTATAAAGCCTATAGTCATTTCAGATAAATAACTCTGAAATCAGCATGAGGCTAAAACTGACCATTTTAAACAGGACATAAGGCGATTTTTTTAAAATGTATTTTTGGCTGCGCTGGGCCTTCACTGCTGCACAGGCTTTCTCTAGCTGCGGTGAGCAGGGGCTACTCATTGCGGTGGCCTCTCTTGTTGCAGAGCACGGGCTCTAGAGTACTTGGGCTGAGTCATGTGGAATCTTCCCAGACCAGGGATCAAACCCATGTCCCCTGTATTGGCAGAAACATCCTTAACCATTGGACCACCAAAGAAGCCCAAGGCAGTGTTTTGAACAACTTCTTGGGCAGTGATTCTTCATGTCTCGATCTCACAGGTCTCCTTGAAATGTGAGTCTGGGGTGTGGTTGGATGACTTAGAGTGAAACTGTATGGTGTTGGCACTCAGGGCTCTTCCTCTCTAGAATCATGGTGTGGCTTCTGCAAGATGGATGTGTTTTTATAATATGGAGACACTCAGCAGTTTCCAAGAATGATACATTACCCATTTGACCCAGTTTGTATTGTTCTTTATTTTTTCTCTTTATGTGCATGCTTTGTTTCCTTAAATAAGACCCTAAGCTTCTTGAGAACAATGTCCTTGAATGACTCACCCGTTGTGGTGAATGGTGCTTATTGATGGTGGTGGTAACAACTGCAGCTACTGCTGTCTCCTCCCACTGGCCTTTCCCACTGAAGGGTGTTGTTCTCTGAGTACGTGACTGGCTGCCTGCTAACCCAACCCAGTTCTGCAGCATCTGATGATGAATCGAGCACACTGAATCCTCTTTGCTTCTTCCCATTTTGTGTTCTTCTTCCACTAACCTCTGTAAATTCACTTGCACTGTTTCTTGGGTCTCAGAGTTGTTTGGACTCTGCTACAGCAGGGTCTGGGGCTTCCCAGGTTGCTCAGTGGTAAGGAATCCGCCTGCTAGTGCAGAAGACTCAGGTTCAGTCTCTGGTCTGGGAAGATCCCCTGGAGAAGGAAATGGCAACCCACTCCTGTATTCTTGCCTGGGAAATTCCAGGGACAAGGGGCCTGGCAGGCTATAGTCCATGAAATTGCAAAAGAGTTGGACACGACTTAGTGACTAAACAGCAACAACACAGTAGGGTCCAGACTATATATTATATCCCAGCATCTGTGGACTCAATAACAAATTTTAAAATCCACTTAGTTGGAATGATAAAGATGCTTTGCAAGCTTTTTGCCTCTGTAGCTCAGAGATTGCAGCAGTTGTGGTCATCCTCAGCCATGCAGGTGTTAAAAGTAAATGTCACTCCCAATGGATTGTTCCAACTTAAATTTAAAATCCTGGCATCTTTAGCCTGGCAATTAGAAGTACACACAGCTGAATTTGATGTCCTTTTCTAGGTGTGTCTATGTGTGTGGAAATAACTGTTCATTCCTGTACCTCTCCCTCCTCCCACTCCCTCCACTGTGCCCTGTGCTTACTGAGTTAAATTTGCTCTTAGACCTGAGCCTGGTAAATTCTCCCTTCTGGAGAAAGGTTTATTTAGGTCTTCTGCCCATTTTTTGATTGAGTTGTTTGTTTTGATGATATCAAGCCTCATGAACTGTTTGTATTACTGAATTTTGGAGACTAATCCCTTGTCAGTCACATCACTTGCAAATATTTTCTCCCAATCTAGGGGTTGTCTTTTCGTTTTGCTGTGCAAAAGCTTTTTGCGTTTAATTAGGTAGATTCTCCCTTCTGGTTTCTGGACAGTGCCTGGGCCCGGCTCACCTTTTCCTTTCTCCTAGTTTGGCTCTGTCTAAATTCTGCTTCCTATTTAAGTCTTGGAAAATTAAATCCATCTCCTTGAGGTTAGAACAGGGCTCAGGAAACTGATTAAATTCTTCCCAACCCTAAATCCTCTGCTCTTCTGTGGGGTTACTTCTTCGTGCAGCAAAATGAGCCAAAGCCTCCACTCAAATCCCCAAGTAATTCTTCCTGCCTTCTGCAGTTTATTGAATTCATCCTTCTTGAGACTGATTCGACTGTGGTCTCAAACATCAGCTCTGCCTTTCTGCCTTCCCAGCTCCATAGGCCTGAGCTAAAACCTTTCAGGAGTGCTGGTTTCCTTATTTTACCCTGCTTCTCCACGCTTTTGCCCTCACTGATGTCTGGTTTTCTCCTAATGCCAGGGGCGGGAGTGCAGTGCCATGGAAAAATGCCCTTAAAAAAATTTTTTTTTTTGCTATGCTGGATCTTCGTTGAACTCAGACTGCCTGCATTGAGAGCACAGAGTCCCAACCACTGCACCACCAGGGAAGTCCCAGTCCCTTATCTGCTAAGTATCACTTTCCTTACTTTTCATTGTAATTAAGGTCATCTGTCTGTAAGAGGCACTGTGAAAATGGTGAAGTGCTTAGCACTATGCCTGGTGCATAGTAAGTATTCAGTCTATATGTATGGTCAATGTTATAATTATGTTAACTTCTGTTTGAATATTATCAAATCTCTCCCATTTACTTGATCATTTCTTTGGAGAAGATGTTTTAGTTTAGCAAACATGATTTAGTCTCTTGCCTTTACCTTATCGGTCACCTTCTATTTGTCCAGATTTTCATGGAACGTGTAACATGTATGAAAGAAGGACTTGTTGTATGGGATGGAATAGTCAATTGATAATAGCTGATACTATTCAAAATTGAGATAAGAACCTGCAGGATCTGAACAGAGGAATTTTATAAGTTCAAGTTTAAACTTGATGATCCATTCTAGCACATCAAAATATGTCATCATGGTCTCAGAAGAAAGCCAAAAAGAAAGAAAAAAGGCAAAATGTACATCAGAGAATGAGAATTCTCTCCAGGAAAGAGAGATTTACAGCAACTCATTTCAACAACATCTTTTTTTTTTTTAATTAATTGCTTTGCAGTGTTGTGTTTCTACTGTACAGCAATGTGAATCAGCTATTCATATACACATATCTCTTCTTTTTTGCATTCCTTTCCCATTTAGGAAAGAAGTCACCACAGCGCATTAAGTAGTGTTCCTGGTGGTATACAGTGTGTTTGCATTAGTTATCTATTTTACACATACTATCAATAATGTATATGTGTCAATTCCACTTTCATCTTCCTTCACTGAAAAGGATTCCTCAACTTCTGAGGGCTCAAGCCCGGTCACCTGGGATGTCCCTTTGGGTAATTTCCTCTGCTTCTCATTTTCCTGCAGCCTGGTCCTGCTTCCATAATTCTATAATTCAAATACAATGGAAACCATCCTTCAGATACAAGGGAAACTGCTGTCCCTGTCAGCATGTCTGACTCCAGTTGTCATAGGAAATCAGTTCTCATATCTCTGGTGTGGGCAATAGTTTCACAAAGCAATTCTTCCTAATCATAGAAGCTTATACAGTACTTTTTGGGACCCAGGCATAGTCCTCTGCCCTTTAGAGGCATTAAGCCATTTAATTTTCACAGCCAGCTTGGGGGTGAGTGCTATTAGATTCCCATTTTTGCAAACAAAGAAACAGATATAGATTCAATAACTTACTCAGGGTTGTACACCTGGTGTTTGGCCAAGCCAGCGTGTGATCCTCTGGAGCCTGCCTTGAGTGTCTGTGCTTTTCACCACCCCTCTTACTGCCCCTTACCTCTCTTAATTACATGCAGTGCACTCTGATACTTTCTACTCTATACTTTTTTTTTTTTTACATATTTGGAATTTTTTTTATTTTCTTATACTTTACAATGTTGTGTTAGCTTCTGCTGTACAGCAAAGTGATTCAGTTATGTGTATACATATACCCCTCGATTTTGGATTTCCTTCCCCTTTAAGTCACTACAGAGTATTGAGCAGAGTTCCTGACATATACAGTGTGTTCTCATTCGTTATCTATTTTATACACAGCATCAGTAGTGTACGTATGTCAATCCCAATCTCCTAATTCATCTCACCGCCCCCTTTCCCCACTTGTTGACCATATGTTTGTTCTCTATGTCTCTGTCTCTATTTTCGGTTTGCAAATAAGGCCATCTATACCATTTTTCCGGGAGAAATATCAATAACCTCAGATGTGCAGATGATACCACCCTTATGGCAGAAAGTGAAGAGGAACTCAAAAGCCTCTTGATGAAAGTGAAAGAGGAGAGTGAGAAAGTTGGCTTAAAGCTCAACATTCAGAAAACTAAGATCATGGCATCTGATCCCATCACTTCATGAGAAATAGATGGGGAAACAGTGGAAACAGTGTCAGACTTTATTTTTCTGGGCTCCACAATCACTGCAGATGGTGATTCCAGCCATGAAATTAAAAGACGCTTACTCCTTGGAAGGAAAGTTATGACCAACCTAGATAGCATATTCAAAAGCAGAGACATTCCTTTGCCAACAAAGGTCCATCTAGTCAAGGCTATGGTTTTTCCAGTGGTCATGTATGGATGTGAGAGTTGGACTGTGAAGAAAGCTGAGCGCCGAAGAATTGATGCTTTTGAACTGTGGTGTTGGAGAAGACTCTTGAGAGTCCCTTGGACTGCAAGGAGCTCCAACCAGTCCATTCTAAAGGAGATCAGTCCTGAGTGTTCTTTGGAAGGAATGATGCTGAAGCTGAAACTCCAGTACTTTGGCCACATGTGAAGAGTTGACTCATTGGAAAAGACTCTGATGCTGGGAGGGATTGGGGGCAGGAGGAAAAGGGGACGACAGAGGATGAGATGGCTAGATGGCATCACTGACTTGATGGACGTGAGTTTGAGTGAACTCCAGGAGTTGGTGATGGACAGGGAGGCCTGGCGTGCTGCGATTCATGGGGTCGCAAGGAGTTGGACACGACTGAGCGACTGAACTGAACTGAACTGATACTGTTTTTCTGGATTCCGCATGTATGTGTTAATATGTGACATTATTATTAATATGTCTCAATGTGACTTGAGAAATGATCCCACAGCTCTGATGGTACTGACACGAAGCTTGAAAACCCTCTGTATTGGGAAAGGACCTGCCAGGCTGCCTTAGTCCAGTGCCTGACACGTTCCATTTGTGTCTCTCCTTGTTCGGACGCCACACTCACCCAGCAATGCAGGGCTTAGAATTTGGTCTCCCATAGAGGTCTGTCTGCAGAGAAAGAGCTAATGTATGGACTTCAAGTATCCCTGTGAATTAATAGATTGTCCCTCTGGTTCAGGCTCTGAGGCTGGAAGATGTGACTCTGTCCCCAGGAAATGGATTTTTTGAGAAATGGAGTCATCAGATCAGGCTTCAGTGCCCAGGAGGCTGAAGGCCGCACCCTGGACCTTGTCAGAATCTTCAAGGTCCACCCCGAGATGTCTTTCGTAGGACAGCCTGCAAGATTTCTTCCTGGGGTGGTGATTCCCAGCGTTGAGGAGGGGCTGCAGGAGCACGATTTATGTTTCCACAGCACTGAGCACCGTTTGTTCCACAATCAGAAACAGAGCTCTGCACCCTTGTTCCTCGTCTAATATATATCCTCATTGACTCACATAGCTTCTCACAGAAAAGAAATGCGTGCTCCTTTCCCCCCTGAGCTTTATTATGCGGCATGAATAAATGTAACACATAACCTGCAAATAATTGATTGAAATGCGATCCCCCTTTTCCTCTCATGCCAGCAATCTCTGTCTCGGAAGACGGTCTCTAGTGAAGCCAGGTCTGCATGTATTATGCATCTCTAGGATTATGCATTAAATTCTGGAGAACTAGCAAGTGATACCTAAATTCTTCAAGCATATTTGGTTATGCTAAATAATTGATGGCATCTTTTATTTATAAAAATTTACCTGCTGGAATTTCAGAACCAGAGGTTCTGCCAACCCATCTTCTCTATTAGATTTCAGCTTCCCGGCATGAAGTCCAAAGCCTCACCCGCAGATCTCAATCTTTGAAAGCTCTTAGGCGGGTCGCCAGGATGAAGTCCTGCATTTCCAGACAAGTGAGACGGACGGACCTGAAGCCAACACCTGTTCTGACCTCTTCCCACGGTCATGGGGACAAAGCTTACAAAGACCTGGGGAACTTACTTCCAAGTTTATAGCCTCAGTAGCTCGAAGATCCTAAATGGTGAACAGCGAGGGGCTTTCTGGATTTGGACAAATGTAATCATGTAGTGAGATAAGTTATAAGCCCACCTAGTTTGTATGAAGGGAAGGATCATGTGAGTGAAGAGAAGTATGAGTAACTGTCTTGGGAAAAGGAGAATTGAACAAAGAGGATGTTTTTTGTCTTGAAAAGTATATTCTGCAGGGGTAGGGTTGGGAGGAATTGGGAGTTTGGGATCGACCTATATGTACTATTGATACTATGCGGAGAATAGGTAACTAATGAGAACTTCCTGTAGAGCACAGAGAACTCTACTCAGTGATCCGTGGTGACCTAAATGGGAAGGAAATCCAAAAAAAGAGGGGATGTATGTATACGTATAAGTGGCTACCCATTCCAGTATTCTTGCCTGGAGAATTCCATGGACAGAGGAGCCTGGCAGGCTATAGTCCATAGGGTGGCAGAATCAGACACGACTGACTAACGCTTTCACTTTCAAAGAAGTTGATACAAAAAAAGAAAAAAGTATATTCTGGAGAAATGGTGAACAGAATAAATTAACCAGCACGTCCAACAAACACAAATTAATGGTGTCATCAAAATATTAATATTGTCATCAAAATTTTTCTCTTTGTCACCCTTTAAATTTTATTGAATAGAGGAAGGTGGATGTAAAAACTCAGCAGGCCTGTGACTTTTCAACTCGTTCTTAGGAAATAATCCTCATGTCATTCTAAGCTGCACTCTGTCTCAATTCAGAAATTAGGATGTCCGGGCCAAGGCGAGAATTGAACTTTTGAACTTGAGTGAATGTTGACCCTTCTCCTTTCTATTCTGAAGCCCGCATCAGGCTGGGGGCCTGCCTTGGGAGCGATGGTGGATAGGTGAGAGTCATCTGTGGTCTCTACCTCGTGCCTTTCCCCTCCCTAGAGTTTTCAGTTTGCCAGCTGGTTTTTGAGTCCCTGAGGATTGGGTGGGCAGGTTAGGAACAAAGGACTCAGCAAGGTTGGTTTCCCACTCTCTGAACCAGGCCAGTGTTTGATGGACTCCTTCTCTTGTTGGGCCTTGTTGCGGGATCTTTAGAAACCCACATTATCGGCCATCTCTCTCCTACAGTCCTCTGGGCATTGTTGTTGTTGTTCAGTCGGTAAGTCATGTCTGACTCTTTGTGACCCCATGGACTGCAGCACGCTTGGCTTCCCTGTCCCTCAATATCTCCCAGAATTTGCTCAAATTCATGTCCGTTGAGTCGGTGTTGCCACCCAACCATCTCATCCTCTGCTACCTCCTTCTCCTCCTGTCCTCAGTCTTTCCCAGCATCAGGGTCTTTTCCAATGAGTCGACTCTTCACATCAAGTGAGCGAAGTATTGGAACTTCAGCTTCAGCATCAGTCCTTCCAATAAATATGCAGAGTTGAGTTCCTTAAGGATTGACTGGTCTGATCTCCTTGCTGTCCAAGGGACTGTCAAGAGTCTTCTTCAGCACCACAGTTTGAAAGCATCAGTTCTTCAGCACCCAGTCTTCTTTATGGTCCAACTCGCACATCTGTACGTGATTACTGGAAAAACCATAGCTTTGACTACGTGAACCTTTGTTGGCAAAGTGATGTCTCTGCTTTTTAATACGCTGTCTAGATTAGTCATAGCTTTTCTTCCAAGAAGCAAGCGTCTTTTAATTTCATGGTTTCAGTCACTGTTTGCAGTGATTTTGGAGCCCAGAAAATAAAGTCTGTCACTGTTTCAACTTTTTCTCCATCTAGTTGCCTTGAAGTGATGGGACTGGATGCCATGATCTTCATTTTTTGAATGTTGAATTTTAAGCCAGTTTTTTCACTCTTCTCTTTCACCCTCATCAAGAAGCTTTTTAATTCCTCTTTGCTTTCTGCCATAAGGTTATTATGAGGCAGATGTTTGTTGATGTATATCTGAGGTTGTTGATGTTTCTGGGCATAAGAAGGTGCATCTGTATTCCAGGAGATCTCTTTTATTTTCTTTCTAAGATCCTATCAGTTCAGTGCACATCTCTACTTTCTTGCTGCTGAGGTCTTTCTGCCTCTGTAGGTGGGCCTATGAGACAGGAGCCAAGCTGACCCCACCCCAGCTTTCTCTTTGGAGTGATCACATTTGGTCCACAGACACACGTCAGCCAGGAAACCCCGAAAGAGCATGTGGCCCCCACACCTCTACCTTACTGCCATAGCCCTCTCTTTGTATAGAAAGCGTGAATCTAGGGCCCACCGTGTGTGCTGTTTGCCAGCTCTACAGTAAGTCCCCTACATACAAACCTTCAAGTTACAAACTTTCAAAGATGTGAAAGTGCATCTGATTCCAGCAAGGAACCAAAACCTGTGCCATCAACATCAGACGTGAGTGACGCTGCAGCTTGCCCTTCGTCTCTTATTGCTGACGATCCTTCATCAGACGTGAGTGACGCTGCAGCTTGCCCTTCGTCTCCTATTGCTGACGATCCTTCA